>NC_048233.1:2673976-2751402 GCF_002007445.2 Ailuropoda melanoleuca | reverse complement strand
GGAGTGGGAGAGGAAGAAGCAGGCTCCCAGCGGAGGAGCCTGATGTGGGGCTCGATCCCAGAATGCCAGGATCACGCCCTGAGCCGAAGGCAGAAGCTTAACGACTGAGCCACCCAGGCGCCCCCACATCTAGTTTTGGCTTTCAAATTATAGTTTGATTTAATTGGGCACAAATGAGGACAAATGTGAACTAAAGTATCAGGTGAAACTTTGTATATATATTGCTAAAATTACATTTGCATGGCTGACAGTGGGGTGTGATTTTGTGTGGGAATGAAATCATGGGATTTGGGGGAAAGTGTAAGGTAGAAGTGGTCTGTTTCTCTTTAAAATTTGTTATGCCTGAAAAAAATACATTTTATTTTTCAAGAAATGTCACTTGCTAGTCATTACTGTGATGTTCTTGTTGAATTTAGTGAGACTCCCCCCCCCCATTACTAAAGTCAGGTAAGTGTGTCAGTCTGTTAATTCAACATTAGTACTGGAAGTAAGATAAAAGTGAAGGTTCTTATAGCAACAACTGCTCTTCTTCTGCTCTAAGTTTATGCTTTTAGAAGTAGTAGAAGAGCTGTTAAATGTGCAGTATACACATTCCATATCAGAACATCAGTGGAATACGACCAGGGAATGAAGTATATTGGTTAACTAAATAATAATCACTACATTCATTATCAATTTTCAGACAAATGTAATGAAGTAAATTAGCGTACAGGTTATATAGAATATAATTTATTTCTATAGTTCTTCAACATCTGAGCCTTGGAGCACTGATTCATTCAGTGGTTATTTATTGAGTATGGTTCTGGGTACTTATTTTTTTAGCCATTGGGGATACAGTAGTGAACAAAACTGACAAAAATCCCTGCCTTCATGGAACTTACCTTCCAGAGACTTTTTTGGGGAGATGAAGAGAAACCTGGCAAAGGAGATTGATAAAAGGACATTGGGTTAGGAAAACCAGGAGAGTGTGATGTACTAGCAGTGAAGGAAAGGACGTTTTCAAGGTGGAGGGAATGATCAAATGTGTCATTGTTTAAAGATGTGTCAGAGTGTTGGGTAAGGGAGAATTTTGCACAATTATAATGTCTAATAGCAGAAATATGAGTAAATGCTTTTTAGTATGAGATGAAATAGATGTAAGAATTTGTCACTTTTTTACTTCCCTGAATTGATTTTTTAAAAACATATATTTCAGTTTTTATTCTTTTTAGAACAAAATAGGCAGTCTGTGAGTGTATACTTATACTAAGGACAGACAAGACATTTTTCTTATTAATTTTGTTATTTTTAAATATATTAATAACTATTACGCTCATTTAAAAAATAGGTAATACACGTACCAAATCAGAAGGTATTCAAGAGTACAGAGGGAAAAGTAAGTCTCCTATCCCATCACTTTGTTCCTGAAGGCAGTCACTGTTTCCAAGTTCTTGTTTTCCCTAGCCAGTGAAATTTGTGCAATAATACAGTTTAGCTGTTTTATTTTACTTATTTACTTATTTTTAAAAAATTTATTTGTCAGAGAGAGAGAGTGAGCGCGTGCACAAGTAGGGGAGAGGGCCAGAGGGAGAAGCAGGCTCCCCACGGAGAAAGGAGCCTGACTCGGGACTTGATCCCAGGAGCCTGGGATCACAACCCAAGCTGGGCCAGACGCTTAACCGATGAGACACCCAGGCGTTCCTGGTTTAGCTATTTTAAAATTGCATAAATATAACATATTTTGTCTTCTACATTTTTTTTTCTTTTTTTGCAGGCTTAGTATTTGTTTTCATAATATAAGTCTAGCTACATGCAGGCCTTTTGTTTTTATTTTATAATATCTTTATTGAGAAATAATTCATACAATTCACTCATTTAAAGTGTATAGTTCAGTTTTTTTGGTGTGTGTAACTATCACCACAATCAATTTTAGAACATTTTCTTTACTCTCAAGAGAAGTCCTAAACCCATTAGCAGTTACTTTCCTGACCTTTAAATTTTAAGTTTTCTTTTGTATATTATATGGGAAAAAAATGTTTGTGAAATGCTTACCGACTAAATGACAATTAAGCCATTTAGTGTGTACTTTTAAATAGAAGAAGATTGAATAGTAGCATAGGTTTGTGTAAAAGTCAACTTAGATAACATTTTGTTTGGTTGAGTACATGCTTGTGAAATGATTTGATTACTAAGTGTCTTCATATTCCTCCCTTTATCACATATTTATTGAGTACCTTTTGTGATCTAAGTCCTGGACTAGGCCAGATGGGCTCCATGGTGAATAATGGACAGGGTCCCTTTTTCTTTTTTTCTTTTAAAGATTTTATTTATTTATTCGACAGAGATAGAGACAGCCAGCGAGAGAGGGAACACAAGCAGGGGGAGTGGGAGAGGAAGAAGCAGGCTCATAGTGGAGGAGCCTGATGTGGGGCTCGATCCCATAACGCCGGGATCACGCCCTGAGCCGAAGGCAGACGCTTAACCGCTGTGTCACCCAGGCGCCCCATGGGTCCCTTTTTCTTAAGGAGTTTTATTCTAATGAGAGAAGAGGAAAAATTAATAGGAGTTTGTGGGCTGCTGTGCTTCAGTAGGGGTCTGTATCAGCTCATAGGATGGATTCCTAAACTGGACTGTTGGAAGATCTGAGATGAGATCTTAAAGATAAGTAGGATTTGGCTAAATGAAAAGGATGCAAGTAGAGGGAACAGGATTTGCAGAGCCCAAAGTCCAGAAAGCTGTAGGGCAAATTGAGTCATCTGAAAATAGTTTGGTCTGCTGGAATGTTGAGTGTTAGTGTGAGGTGTTGGTATCACCCCTCTTTTATGTTAAATAGTATGTTGTCTTAAAAAGGCAAATCATTATATTGTTTATTTGCTTAAACTCTATATATTGCTGTCACTTTGTAGCTGTATAACTTTGGGTGAATTACTTTACTGTCTAAAACTTAGTTAATTTTCTCATCCATAAAATGGAAAAAATAGCCCTACTTCATGTGATTGTTGTGAAGAATAAATGAAATAATACTCACAAAGCTTTTAATAAAGTGCTTGGAATATAGTAAGTACCTAGTAAAAATCAACACCCTGATGGTGATGATGGGGTGTGGTGATGGTGGTAATGATGCCTGATGTGTGGAATTCCTTTAGGATATTGTGGAAACCCAGGGAGTTCTCAGGAGACTGGAAAATGATACTTGTCTTTTTGACATTTTTTCTGGGAGGAATGAAATGAATACTTAAAACTTTCGGCTGGCACTGTCCAGTAGAACTTTCTGTGATGTAGAGATGTTTTATATACTATTCGATACAGTAGCTACTAGTCCCATGTGCCTACTGAACACTTCAAATGTGGCTAGTATAATTGTTGAGAAAGAATTAAAATTGTTAATTTTCTTAAAATTAATTGAAATAGCCACTGTAACCAGTGATTAGTGTATTGGGGAGCACAGCAATATGTTTATAGATTGATGAATCTGATACTGAACTCTGGCAGTATTTTGGCATACATTATTTAAAAGATAGTTTTAGGCGGCACCTGAGGGGCTCAGTTAGTTAAGCATCCGACTCATGATTTCAGCTCAGGTCATGATCTTGGGGTCATGGGATGGAGCCCTATGTAGGGCTCTGAGCTGAGCTCAGAGTCTGCTTGAGATTACCCCTGACCCCTGTGCGCTCTCTCTTGAAGAAATAAAATCTTTTTTTTTTTTTTAAAGATTTTATTTATTTATTTGACAGAGAGAGACAGCCAGCGAGAGAGGGAACACAAGCAAGGAGAGTGGGAGAGGAAGAAGCAGGCTCCCAGCAGAGGAGCCTGATGTGGGGCTTGATCCCGGAACGCCAGGATCACGCCCTGAGCCGAAGGCAGAAGCTTAACGACTGAGCCACCCAGGTGCCCCTCGAAGAAATAAAATCTTAAAAACAAAACAAAACCAAACCAAAAAGTTAGTTTTAGAAGCCTTGTTAAGGTATACAGTGATCATCAAGATATAGCATGGATTCATGAGGTCACTTCAGATGATAATTTCAGTTTCCTAGAGTTGACATGGTTCCTAAACTGATAAGGAAATGTAGTAGTTGTAAACTGATAAGGAAATGTAGTAGTTGTAAAGTATCTAGGCTTCACCTAGATCTTTTCATGCTGTCTTTGTGGAAAATATGACATATTTTATGAGAATAGGGACTGTCATGTGTTCTCTACTGAGCAAATAGTAGATACTTGTTAAATATTTGATGAATGAATGGATGATAAGACAATTAAGTGAATTCCCAACTGGCTGTGAATGGATATACCCAGAGAATAGAGTTGCTTACTGAGGATGATAGGTTTGAGGAGCTGGTATTAGATGACTCATCCATGTGTGTATTGAAATAACCCAGGAGTGGTGGTATAAAAGACAGTGGCAGTGTAGTTGCCAGCATCTCCTCACTGAGTGTGGAGGATGTCCAGGTAGTCATTAGCTATAGTGAAAAGGCAGAGGTAGAAGACTGTGTTGTTGAAAAGCTTGAGAATCAGAGTAACAAAGATTTTACTTGGGGGTTCAGGATTTTACATGGTCTGGAGGTGACATGGGAAGAAAAAAGGGTACCAATCTCATTTGCCAACATTGGGTGTGGAGTGTGAGAGACTTAATAGCCTCCACTTGAAAGGGCTGCTTGGGAAGAGGGTCCAGGGAAAATCAGTTTTCAGTTAAGGCAGAGAGAGGCAGCGAAAACTTTCAGAAGAGTTTCTTCAGGGGCTCCTGTGTGGCTCAGTCGTTAAGCATCTGCCTTCGGCTCAGGTCATGACCCTAGAATCGTGGGATCGAGCCCCACATTGGGCTCCCTGCTCAGTGGGAATCCTACTTCTCTCTCTCCCACTCCCCCTGCTTGTGTTCCCTCTCTCACTGTCTGTCAAATAAATAAATAAAATCTTTAAAAAAAAAAAAAAGAGTTTCTTCATAATGGAAGAGTTCCTTGAGAGTATTTTTCCACTCTACAGGCTTCTTATCATCACTTAAACTTTATTATTTATTTATTATTCTTTTAAAATAGGCTCCACTACTGATTGAGCCAGCCAGACACTCCTCATCACTTAAACTTTATTTATTTTTAAAACGTGTGTATATATGTATGTATGTATGTATGTAATCTCTGCACCCAGCATGGGGCTTGAACTCAGGACTTGGAGATCAAGAGTTGCATGTTCTTCAGACTGAGCCAGCCAGGCGCGCCCCATCATTTAAGCTTTAAAATGTCCCTCCCGGGGCGCCTGGGTGGCACAGCGGTTAAGCGTCTGCCTTCGGCTCAGGGCATGATCCCGGCGTTATGGGATCGAGCCCCACGTCGGGCTCCTCTGCTGTGAGCCTGCTTCTTCCTCTCCCGCTCCCCCCTGCTTGTGTTCCCTCTCTCGCTGGCTGTCTCTATCTCTGTCAAATAAATAAATAAAATCTTTAAAAAAAAAAAAAATGTCCCTCCCATCTTAACAAAAAAAGTCCTTTCCCAACTTCATACTTTATCTAAGTTGCTGTCTGCTTTACAGCCACAATTTTTGAAAGACTTGTCTACATTTATTATATGTCTCCATTTCTTTGCCTGTGATTCTCTTCTCAACCTATTGTTTCTGTCTTCACAATTTCATTAAAACTGTTTTGCTGGGTTACTAACATGTTTAAAGCCAATGGCTATTTTTCTGTCCGCTTATTTAACCTCTTAGCTGTACTAGTTGTCCATTGCTATGCAACAAATTACCCCCCAACTTAAAACAACAAACATTTATTGTTCCACAGTTTCTGTGGGTCAGGCATCTGGGTGTGGTATGTCTGATTCAGGGTCACTCATAAGGCTGCAATCAAATGTTGACTAGGACTGCAGTCATCTCAAAGCTCCATTGGGGGAGGGTCTGTTTCCAAGCTCAAGCATGTGGCTTTTGGCAGGCCTGAGGTCCTTGTTGGTTGTTTGCTGGAGAAATCAGTCTCCTTGCCATTTGGGTCTCTGCATACGAGTACTTGCAACATGGCACCTTGCTTCTAGATTGAGAGCTCTCGAGGAGGAGGGGAGATATTAACCAGAATTTTTTGTAACCTATTCTTGGAAGTGCCACCTCTGACTTGCTCTGTTCTCTCTTTAGAGTGGACTCTCTAAGGTCCAACACATGCAAGGGGGGGATCCACAAAAGCATGAATACTAGGAGGCAAAGATCATTTAAAGCCCTTGTCAAGATTGCCTACCACAGCAGCATTTGATACAGTTGATTTCTCCTTCCTTTGTAACAGTCATTTCTTTCACTGTCTTTAGATCATGCTTCTGTATTTCTTCCTGATTTTTGGGCTCTCTTTCTGTCACCTTTGTTGAATCCTTCTTTAGCCATTCATTAAAAGTGTGAATTTCTATGAGTGGTCTCATCTCCTGTTTTATTTTTCATCTACATGCTGAGTATTCATTTTTCTGACTTCAATTTTTACCTCTTTGCTGAGTGTAAGGACCACTGTTACCTAGTATTTCCATTTGGATGCCCCTTAAACTCAGCACATCCAAAACTAAATGTATTATTCCTGCTCTTCTCTGGTGTTCCTTAATTAAATGACACTTCCAGTTGCTCAAGCTAGAGATATGTGTGGTATTCTTGATTTCTCTCATTTCTCCATCTTCCATTTTGTTGTTCTTATTGATTTTGTAAAAGTCATTGCTGTTCAGTGATGGTGTAAATGTTTTTATGAGATAGTGCATCCCCTGTCAGATTCCAAGCATTGAATGAATGTTTGGTAGGTGATTTTTAAGTTTCCTTCCAATTTTGAGTTACTGTGTTGGCAACTCGTGAAGATTTTTGATTAAGAGACACATGATCGAGCTGTGCTTTATAGATGTAGCAACTTTTGAATGCATTAAAAAAAAAACACCTATTTTTTAGGGCAGTTTTAGGTGCACAGCAAAATTGAGTGGAAGGTACAGAGATTTCCCATAGATCCCCACTCCCGCCCCACACATGGAGAAGTTTCTCCATTATCATCTCTCACCAGAGCGGTACATTTATTACAGTTGAGCCTTGACCAACACATCATTTTCACCCAAAGTCCATATGAACTCTCATTTTTAGTGGTTCGCCAAGAATGAAACTAAACTTTGTATTCCTTTTAATTTTCTTTATTATGGTGTGCTGTGTGATGAATAGACAATGGTTTTCATCAGACAGTCCTTTATGTGTATTTATTATTTACATTTTCCCTTATTTTATTGTTTTACTTTTTTGTCTGTAAGTCCTTTGTGTATGGAAATTAGGTAGCTGGAAAAAAATTGTCTGAACTTCAGCTAAATATCTCTGAAATTGTGAAAATATTTCAAGAAGTTTGGACCTTAAACATAATTTTATTATAGTAGTATAGTTTATTAAGTGGAGGAATTAATTTCTCCTTGAAGCCCTTATTGAATGTAACACGCATACAGGAAAGTATATAAAACAAATGTATAGCTTAACTTATGAAACAAACACTTGTATAACCATCATCTAGGTCAAACACTAACATCTTGCCAGCATTATAGAAACTTTCTTTGCCTCTTCCCAATCACATAAAGGTTACTATTGTCTTGACTTTTATGGGAATCATTTTTTGCTTTTCTTTATATAAACCTCTATTTTTTAGTTTTGCCTTTTTTTCAATTTTATATACATGGGGCCATATTGTATATATTTTATGCTTGGTTGCTTTGACTCAACATTTTGTGAGATTTAGATTTGTGTATAGCTGTAGTTTGTTCATTTTCATTGCTAAATAGTCTTCCATTGTATAAATACACCACAATTTATCCCTGTATCAATGATGGATATTTAGGTTGTTTCCAATTTTGGGTCATTATGAATTTATGCCAGCATGGGCATTCTTGTACAGGTCTTAAGGTGCATAAATTTCTGATGACTGTAAAAGCCTGGAGTGAAAATTCTGGTTCATAGAGTATGTGTAAGTGGAATTTTAGTAGATAATTGCCAGACAGTATTCCTGTGTGGTTGTACAAACTTACATGCCCCAAAGCAATATTTGAGAGTTCCTTTTGTTCTATATCTTTGCCAGTATTTGGTATTGCCCCAGTGTTATTGATTTCAGCCATTCTGGTAGATTTATGGTGATACCTCCTGGTTTAAATTGCATTTCACTGCTTACTAGTGAAGTTGAATAACTTTGTCTTTTGGTCATTTGAAAACCTTTTGTGTAGTGCTTATTCAAATATTTTGCTCAATTTTCTGTTTATCTTTTCTGTTCTAATTAATTTATAGGAGTTACGTATTTTGGGTATGAGCCCTTTGTCAGTTATTTGTATTGCAAATATTCCGCTCTAATCTGTTGCTTGGTATTTTGCTCTCTTAATAGTGTCTTTTGAAAAACAAGATTTTTTTTTTTTAAAGATTTTATGTATGTATTTGAGAGAGTGAGTGAGAGAGCACGAGCTGGGGGGAGGGGCAGAGGAAGCGGGAGAAGCAGACTCCCCACTGAGCAGGGAGCCTGACACAAGCCTCAATCCCAGGACCCCAGGATCATGACTTGAGCTCAAGGCAGTTGCTTAATTGACTGAGCCACCCAGGCGACCCTTGAAGAACAAGATTCTTAATTTCAGTGTAGTCCAGTTAATATTTTCCTTTATGGTTGGTGCTTTTTATGTCTAGATTAGAAATCATTCCCTACCCTAAGGTCATGAAGTTATTTTTTTTTTTTTTTACTATTTTCTGGAAGTGTCAGTGTTAAACCTTTCTTATATAGCACTATTGTGTATGCTGTGAGGTAGGAGTTGTCGTTTTATTTTTTTCCTGTATGGTTAGCTGATTTTCTCAGCACCATTTATTGACAATTCTTTCCTTTTCAAAATTGCTTTGTAGGGGCTCCTGGCTTTCTCGGTCAGTTAAGCATCTTACGGTTGGACTGTTGGTTTTGGCTTAGGTCATGATCTGAGGGTCCTGGGATGGAGCTCTGTGCTCAGCATGGGGTCTGCTTGGGATTCTCCACCCCCCCCCCGCCCCCGCCCAACTTGTGTGCTTTTGGTCTCTCTCTCAATAAATGAAATTAAAACCAAACCAAAACAAAAAACTGCTCTATAATAAATTAAGGCTCTGTATTCTGTTCTACTGGTTTTTCTATCTTGGTCCAGTGCTAGCCTGTTTTAGTTACTGTAGCTTTATAGTCTGAATACCTGGTAGAGTAAGTGCTCCCACCTTGTTGTTCTATTTTTCAAGAATGTTGTTTTCTTCTTTTTTTTTTTTTTTTCAAAGTAAGTTCTAGGCTAAATGAGGGTCTTGAACTCATGACCCTGAGATCAGGAGTTGTGTGCACAACTGACTGAGCCAGCTGGGCACCCCCAAGAATGTCTTCTTCACATTGAATGTCTGTTAGTGACTGTCATGGTCAGTAATCAAGACAGTGTGATATCAGCATAGGAATAGTCATATACAACAGTGGAACAGAATAGAGAGTCCAGAAATGAACCCACATATTTATGATTAATTAATTTTCAGTAAAGTTACCGAGGTAATTCAATGGATGAAAGGATAGTCTTTTTAACAGAAGGTACTATAACAATTGGATATCAACATGCCAAAAAAAAAAAAAAAGGAAACTCAAACCTTACTTCATAGGAGAAAATCTTTGAGACCTTGGGTTAGGGGAGGATTTCTCAGCTGTTAACACCAAAAGCACGACTCAGAAAAATATCGATAAATTGGCTGTTATCAAAATTAAAAAGTTTTGCTTTTCAAAAGAACCCACTGAGAAAAAAGACAAACCATGGAATGGGAGAAAATATTTGCAAATACTATATCTGATAAAGGACTTGCATCCAGAATATCTAAAGAACTCCTATAACTAAATAATAAGACAAACAACTCTCCCCAAATGAGCAAAAGATTTGAATAGACACTTCATCAACGAAAATCTGATGGTAAGCACTTGAAAAAGATACTGATCATCATTAGTCATTAGGGAAATGCAAATTAAAATTACAGTGTGTTACTACTGCATACCCATTAAAAGAAAAAAATTGAAGTACCAAGTGGTAGCAGGGATGTAGAGAAACTGGGATTTTTGTGCATTGTTGGTGGGTGTGTTAAATATCATAGGCATTTTGGAAAACAGTTTGGTAGGTTCTTAAGTTGAACACACATTAACTGTAGATATCAACCGTTCAACTCTTAGGTATGTACCCAAGGGAAATGAAAACATATATCCACACAAACACTTGTGTACACATATTCATAAATGCCTTATAATAGCAAAAACTGGAAGCAATCCACATGTCTATCAGCTGGTAAGTTGATAAAATACAGTGTATTCCTATAATGGAATACTACTGAGCAGTGAAAAGGAACAAACTATTAATTTAACAAAATAAATGATCCTCAAAAAATGTTTTGCTGAGTGAAAAAACTGCCAGTTTATGATTTTATTTACATGCAATTTCTAGAAAAGTCTGTATTGCTGAGGCTGGGGATCAGAGTGAAGATTTAGCTACAGGTGTGCATAAGGGAACTTAGGTGATGAAAATGTAAAATGATTGTGGTGATGGTTGCACAACTACATAAATTTACTAAAACTCATCAAACTAGATACTTAAAATGGAGGAGTGTTACGGTATGTAAGTTTTGACTTAATAAAGCTGTTTTTTAAAAAAAAATGTTTTGGTCATTCTTGGCCTATTGTATTTCCATATAAATTTTAGAATCAGTTTGTCAAGTTAAAAAGAAATGTTGATAAAGAAAGGGAAAGAAACGTTGGTGTCCTGATTGAAATTACATTGCATTTATAGATTAATCTGGGTAGAATTATTTCCTCATATTGTGGAGTCTTTGAATCATTGAATATGGTATTTTTATTTATTTGTTTTCCACGTCTCAGTAATGTTTTATAGTTTTCTGTGCAGTATTCTTACACATCTTTTGTAGATTAATCTTAGGTTTCTGATAGTATTATAAATGGGATTTTATTTTATTTATTTTTTAAACATTTTATTTGAGAGAGAGTGAGAGAGCACACACGTGCATCAGGAGGGTAGGGGCAGAGGGAGAGGAACAGGCAGACCCCCACTGAGCAGAGAGCCCAGCTTAAGGCTCCATCCCAGGACCCCAGGATCATGATCTGAGCCAAAGGCAGATGCTTAACCAACTGAGTCACCCAGGCGCCTCTATAAATGGATTTTTAAAAAAGATTTTATTTATTTATTTGACACAGAGAGAGTGCTCACAAGTAGGGGTCATGGTAGGCAGAGGGAGAGGGAGAAGCAGGTCCCCCCCCACAACAGAGCAGGGAGCCTGATGTGGGGCTCAATCCCAGGACTCTGGGATCATGACCTGAGCTGAAGGCAGATGCTTAACTGAGCCACCCAGGTGCCCCTAAATAAGATTTTAAAATAAATTTTATATTCTGTTTGTTGTTGACATATGGAATAAAATTGAATTTGAATATTGGCTCTGTTTTACCAGGTTTTGACCAAATCTGATGAATTCTAATAATTTTATCTGTAGATTTCTTTTGGATTTCCCAGTTATATAACCATATCATTTGTGAATAATTACTGTTTTGTGTCTTTCTTTGCAGTTCTTATACCTTTTTCTTGTCTTACTTTTGGCTAGGGTCTGTAGCATGTTGTCGAGTGGAGTGGTGATAGGAGAGATCCTTGTTACTTTCCCATCTTAAAGGGAAATTGTTTAACTTTTCACTATTAAGTATGATATTGTCAAGCAAACACATATAAGGCAAGACAAGGCTTGACTGATTTGACTGGTATAGATACAGTGAACCCTTTAGACTTAAACTGGTTATTACTTACATAGGCAGTAGAAAGGTCAATAAGCCAAAGGTGCCAGCTCCCTGTGACCCTTGTTCCACACATCAAAAAAGTCAACATCAGAACAAAAGCCTTGCCAGTGACTACAGTGGGGCACCCTACTGATGGAAGAGCCCATTCAAATTTGCCACAAAGCAGTTTTGTGGTCTATAGCTCTGTTCTGAGATGGGCAGGCTGAAAGTCACTTGTCTCATCAGAATCTAGACAGTGATGAGAAACTGTCTCATGTCATCCTTCAAGGAAGATAGAAGAGTGTTGGGAGATGGCCTAGTAGCAGCTCCTTATGGGCCTTCCATCCTTTACTGTTCTGGGGGGACCACAAGGCGTTCTGCCAAGACTTAAGTAAGCTGCAAGTTGCCAAATATGGAACAGCAGAGCTGTTCCTCTACAGATACTTGTTATTTGCTTTTGCAAATCCTCTATTTGATTAAGAAAGTTTCTTTCTTTTCCTAATGTAAGGTTTTTAATCATTAATAAATGCTAAAAATCTGCCTGAGGCATTTTCATATCTATTGAGATAATCAGAATTTTTCTTTTAACCTTTTAATGTGGCTTATTACATGGATTTTTGAAATAGAATTTCTACTGGATAAAGAGTTTAACATTTTTTTTCCTTTATATACTTTCACTTATTTAGAAAAAAACTATTGATAGAGACTTTCTTTTCTCCGACTCCTTGCCTTTTTTCTCCCTTAAGTATATGTATAATTTTGTCCTTGTATGTATAGAATTTACTGTTGCTGACCATTTCGAGGAAGAGACTGATTATTATTATTATTATTTTTTAAAAGATTTTATTTATTTGACAGAGAGAGACACAGCGAGAGAGGGAACACAAGCAGAGGGGGAGGGAGAAGCAGGCTTCCCTCTGAGCAGGGAGCCCTATGTGGGGCTCGATCCCAGGACCCTGGCATCATGACCCGAGCCAAAGGCAGACGCTTAACGACTGAGCCACCCAGGCGCCCCAAGGAAGAGACTGATTTGAACTTAAAATTGGTCAGTAAGTTATTAGAGATCTAAGAGACTCATAGAATTCTTATGAAACAAGAAGTAGCTATGTTTTACATCTTTTTGAGTACATCCCTTCAGATCTTTTAGGATAACATCCCTACAGATGCCGCACAGGTGACCTTTCTACCAATATTGACTTCACTTTCATTAGTGGCAGATAATTTTGAGTATTTCAGTTAGTTTTGCATTCCTTTTCTAAACTGCTGTATTAAATTTAGGCCGAACCCTTGTTTGATGTTTTTCTCCCCTGAATAAGTAGAAAGTTATTAAGTAGAAAGAATGATTGAAAGTAGAGCTATTAACCATTTCATTCGGTTTGTTCTGGTGACTTTTCTAATGGTCTTGCTGGTAGTTAATTTTATAGAATTGCCAAGTTTCTGAACCCATTTTGAAATAATTTGATTATGCTTAAGTCTTGGTATTTTTAAATTTTAATAGAGCAGCAATTTTTATCTGTTTCCCTGGTTGTTATTAACAATAAGTTAACTGAAAACAGACTTTTAAATGGGGGAGAACAAACTGCTAGTTGCCAGAGGGGAGGTGGACGGAGGGATAGGTGAAATAAATAATGGGAATTAAGAAGTAAAAACATCCAGTTGTAAGATAAATAACTCATGGAGATGAAAAGTACAGGGTAAGGAATATAGGCAATAATATTGTAATAACATTTGGTGGCAGGTGGTGACTATGTTTATCATGGTGAGCCCTGAGTAATGTATAGAATTGTTGAATCAATATGTTGTACACCTGAAACTAATAAAACACTGATGGTTAATTATACTTCAATTAAAAAAATAAGTGGAAAATGGATATAAATTCTTTAGGTTTATATTCACAAGTGTAGGTAAGTATATAAATACTTATTTCTACGTAGCAAGTATATATGTATATTTTTAAAAGTATCAATCAAGATTTTCTTGAAAAATTCAGAAGTGGGTTGATTCTTTTTTTTTTTTTTTTTTAAGATTTTAGTTAGTTATTTGACAGAGACAGCCAGAGAGAGAGGGAACACAAGCAGGGGCAGTAGGAGAGGAAGAAGCAGGCTCCCAGCAGAGGAGCCTGATGCGGGGCTCGATCCCATAACGCCGGGATCACGCCCTGAGCCGAAGGCAGACGCTTAACGATTGAGCCACCCAGGCGCCCCGAAGTGGGTTGATTCTTAATAAATTCATGTTAAAATTCTTTTGAGTAGTATAACAAAAATATCTACTTTACCAAATTTTTATTTTCATAGTTGTTCAAGGGTAGTACATATCTTTTTCTTTTTTTTCCCCCTTTCCTCATTGAAAAAAGATTTATGGAGAATCTAGTGTACTTTTTTTGTGTACTCTGATTGTATATTGTGTTCTGTCTTAGCAATATAATATTTGAAACATTGTCTCTGCCCTCAGGATGCTAGTGACTGGGCAGGAAGACAAGTAAACAGGCAGTGTTAGTGGAGTGTGATAAGCGTTAATGATACCACAAGAAGTGGAGTGGAAGGGAGTGGTGAAAGATGAGTCTGGAGATTGGGTTTGGATCACGAAGGGCTTTATAAATCATGTTAGAGTCTGGAATTTTACCTTGGGGCAATGGCAAGACTTTGGAGACGAATAAAGGAAATGTTTATATTTACATTTTATGAAGAGTAGATAGGAGGAAGCTAAGTGAGGAGGCCAGCTAGGAGTCTGTGGCCTTAATCCATGAAAGCCTGAAAACGGAAGTAGTAGAAGTGGAAATAGGGATACAGACAGAATCGAAAGCTTTAAAGAACTGAGGACTGGGTAATTCAGAATCTCTGTGTGTGTGTGTGTGTGTGTGTGTGTGTGTGTGTGTACACGTGCTTTTGTGGGGGAAAGGACAGTTGATGGAGAGGGAGGAGACTAAGGTGACTTACAGACTTTCAGATGGAGCAGGTAGAACAGTGCTATCCAGTTAGTAGCCACTAGTCATATATGGCTACTTAAATTTAAAATAATTTAAATAAGATTTAAAATTCAGTCCTTCAGTTGTACTAGCCATATTTCATGTGCTTAATAGCCAAATGGGACTAGTGGCCTCTGTATTGGAAAGTGTAGATATAGAACATTTTCATGTCACAGAAAGTTCTGTTGTACAGCACTGGTCTGCAGTTTTTTTGCCCACTACCTTTTCCCCAGAGGAAGGTCAGAATAACAGGTTGTATTTGCCTAAGTCTTCTAGGAATTCTGGCTTCACAATATTTTAAGGGACTTTGTGAGTCTCACATAGTGTCACCATCCCCACCAGCACCAGTCACCATCAAATCTAGAACACTTCCATAACCAGAGATGGTTGTGTTGGAGCACTGAGCTAGAGGGATAGTCATGCCATTCATTGAGCTATTGATTGTTGTGGTGAGGGCAACAGGACCCTTTAGAAGGTACTGTCCAATAGAAATATAATGTGAGCCACATATTAATTAAAATTGTATTCACGTTACAGAGTAAAGAGAAGCTATTAGATCTTATAATATTTTATAACATTTTATTTAGCTCAATACATCCAAAACATCATTTCAACATGTTAAAACGTATACTTAAAAAACTATTAGTGAGCAATTTTACATTATTTTCTTTGAAATCAGTTGTATAGTTTTTAAATAGCATATCTGTTTTTGTTTTTAAAATACATTTATTTGTTTATTTTACTTTTTTTTAGTAATCTCTACACCCAGCCTGGGGCCTGAACTCATAACCCGGATCAAGAGCCACACGCTCTTCCGACTGAGCCAGTCAGGTGCCCCTTTTACAGTATATCTTAATTCACATGCTAAGTTTTTAACCAGAAATACTTAATCTACATTTAGACTTGATAACATTTGCAGTTGAAAAAGTGGCCTCACATACCCAACTTTTTCCAAACATGCTTAAAAATTTTCTAGTAACTGAATTAACAGTTTTTAAATTTAACTTTTATTTTTTCAAAAATTTTATTTACTTGAAAGAGCAAGCACAAGGGGTGGGGAGGGAGAAGGAGGGAGGGAAAAAGCAGACTCCTCGCTGAGCAGGAGACTCTACAGGGGGCTCAACATGGCGGGGGGTGGGTGGCTCGGCTCCATCCCAGGACCCTGGCATCATGACCGGAGCCGAAGGCAGACACTTAACTGACTGAGCCACCCAGGGGCCCCTAAATGCAACTTTTTTTTTTTAAAGATTTTATTTATTTATTTGACAGAGATAGAGACAGCCAGCGAGAGAGGAACACAAGCAGGGGGAGTGGGAGAGGAAGAAGCAGGCTCATAGTGGAGGAGCCTGATGTGGGGCTCGATCCCATAATGCTGGGATCATGCCCTGAGCTGAAGGCAGACGCTTAACCGCCGTGCCACCCAGGCGCCCCGCTAAATTCAACTTTTAATTACGGTGACATAAAATTAAAAATTCTGTTCCTCATTTTCACTAGCCAACATTTTATGTGCTCAACAACTACATGTGGCTAGTGACTCCGTATTGGGCAGTGCACTCTGGAATAACCAAGTGCATTCACTTAATAGGTGGAAATTCAGGCCTGGAGCTCAGGAAAGAGGTGTAGAAATAGACAGCTAGATGGCAGAGACTGTGGGGAACGGGGAGATAAATTTGTGATTTAGGACAAGTCAATATTAACTTTTTTTGTGCTTCATTTAAAAAACTATAAATGCATCTGGTATGATTTAAAATAGTAGACGAGTATGCAGCATGTTGTAGTGGTTAAGAGTCTGACTTTAGAGTCACATGTGTGATCATGGGCAATTTACTGAGCTTCTAAGCCTTAGTTTCCTCATCTGGAAATGGGATAATAAAATCTTTCTCCCTGAAAGGTTTGCTGGAAGGGTTATAGGAAGAATCCATGGTGAGTATTTACCATGTATAATACCATGTCTCATTTCTAAGTTTCCATTTCTTTTTTGTGGACTATACCATCAATTTAATAATTTCTTTATTTTTTAAAGATTTATCCATTTGAGAGAGAGAGCAAGATCTCGAGTTCATGGGTGGAAGGGAGGGGCAGAGGGAGATGGAGAGAGAAACTCAGGCAGACTCTGCACTGAGCACAGAGCCTGATGGGGGGGCCCAGTCCCACAACCTCAAGATCACCACCTGAGTTGAAACCAAGTCAGATACCCAACCAACTGCACCACTCAGGCACCCCTTAATAATTTGTTTTTAAAAAATCATACATGTTTATATAAGCTGAATCCCAGTTTCAGAAACTTTAAATTATGAAAGAATGTTTATCTTAAAATAGAGGAAATTGTGGTGCCTGGGTGGCTCAGTAAGTTCAGCGTCTGCCTTCGGCTCAAGTCATGAGCCCAGGGTCTGGGATTGAGCCCCATGTCCGACTCTTTGCTCAGTGGGGAGCCTCTTTCTCCCTTTCCCTCTGCCTGTTGCTCTCCCTGCTTGTGTGAGCTCTCTCTCTGTGTCAAATAAATAAAGTCTTTAAAAAAAACTAGAGGAAATATACTTGTTTATACTGATGAGTGCTCATTATGATCCACGCACTGTGTCAAATGCTTTATACGGTATGAAAGGTTTTTTTTTTTTTTTTAAAGATGCAGTGTAGCGTATTTCTGTTGTAAAGTTTCATATAACCAGATTTTGTAATAGAAAATCTGTTTTAATTCTGGAACTTTGAAATGTATTGTGGTCTAAGTCTTTTTTAGTTAGTCCAGGAGCCATTGAATTCTGCTTGAATCTTTTTGGATCTCTTAAATTTATGATTTTGTAGTACTTTAGGCTAAATCTGTAGAATTTAAGAGTCTATAATTATACATTTGTGTATTTTTGTGTAAAGAATTAGGATTAAAAAAATATATTCGGTGGAATTTATTCAGAGAACCATGGTAACAGAGAGGAGACAAATGGACTCTCAAAGAGAAAGGAATTATGATTTTTACTGGCTCCGCAAATTCTTTTTTTCAAGTCTTTTCCTTAAGTCCCATCTTGCCCATTATATCTGGCAGTGTGCCATTTTTCGAGTGTACTGGAAAAGAAACATTTTTATAATGTTTACCCTGTATGAATACCTCATATGTGCTGAGAAATCTTGGCTGTCTTCTTCACAGTAGTTCCCGTATACTCACTCAGGTTTAAAATAATATTAGACATCTTGCATCTGTATTATTGCAGATAATGAAAAAAAGTTATGATGATGCCCTTAGGGCCAGCAGATAGGTTTGATATTATATTATGTGTTGGGAAGGATTTTGAGACCAGGTTCAAACGGAAGAAATGCTCACCTTAAATTATAGTGGCTTTTCCCTTCTGTTTCTGTTTAAAACTTTTAAATCTTTTTTTCTTTTTTAACAAGTATTATATAGCCACTTGGAAAATTTTGACAACTACTAAGAACAAAGTAAACAGATTTCCTTCCATTCTTTTTGTTTTGCTTATGTGGATATTTGCAAACTATAGGGTATACTGTGTATATCAAATGTGTATCCATTTTCATGTACTATATTGTAAATATTTTTTATGTCAGATATTAGTTGTAAATGTATTTTATGTAGGTGGCATATTAAATCATAAAGATTTTACTTAAACAGTTCCCAAATGAATGAATAATAATAAAGCTGGTATATCATAATTCATAATGTAATGGAATTATGTACATTTTAGATCATTTAAGTAGATAGGCCTCCTGCGTATGGAGCTATAGTATCAAAAGATACGAATGTTTTTAAGACCCTAAGCATAACCATTTTCAAACTTGCAGCTTCCCAAATGCTCTCATATTTTAAGGGAGGAAACAAATACTTTTTTTTTATTTTAATGATTTTTTTTTATTATATTATGTTAATCACCATACAGTACATCCCCGGATTCCGATGTAAAGTTCAATGCTTCATTAGTTGCGTATAACACCCAGTGCACCATGCAATATGTGCCCTCCTTACTACCCATCACCAGACTATCCCATTCCCCCACCCTCCTCCCCTCTGCAGTCTTCAGTTTGTTTCTCATAGTCCATAGTCTCTCATGTTTCATTCCCCCTTCTGATTACCCCCCTTTTCTTTATCCCTTTCTTCCCCTACCGATCATCCTAGTTCTTATGTTCCATAGATGAGAGAAATCATATGATAATTGTCTTTCTCTGCTTGACTTATTTCACTTAGCATTATCTCCTCCAGTGCCGTCCCATGTTGCAGCAAATGTTGAGAATTCGTTCTTTCTGATAGCTGAGTAATATTCCATTGTATATATGTACCACAGCTTCTGGAAACAAATACTTTGAATACAAATGCTTTTATTATTTTAGGGATGAAAATCAAATATTGGGTACCTATAATTTTTCAGTTAAACTTTTAAAGTTAATGAAATGTTTCAGACATGCAAAAGGATAGAATTGTATAATTACTTGTGTACCCACCAGCCAGCTTAAGAAATAAAATACCGTAGGGTTAAAAGCTCCTTGTTTAACTTTCCCTGATTACAAATGTCTTGACAGACAATTATGTGGATATTTAATGTTCTCCAATATACAGGCCTAAGTCCAAGATTTTTTGGGCCAAGAATTCAGAAATTCTCAGATTTTAGAAAGGTGATATGATGCATATACTATATGTATTTAACTTTCCAAGGGGCATCTTCCATTTCCTTCATCAGGTATGGAGGTATTTCACTTCAGATGTGGTTTTGCCACCAAATTGGTTACAAAAGTTTTTGGTTTTCAGAGATTTTTGGAATTCAGATTTGTGGATAATGGCTTGTGAACACGTGCATCTGCTCACTGTGTTTGTTCAGTTTAATCAGTCTGGTAGGATTTGTTCCTCTTTCTGCGGAACTGACCATAGTGTAGTATGAGATGTGTAAAATGAAAGGTAATATAGCTGGGATTCAAGCAACTTAATAATTTAGGATTTTAAGATATCAGGGTATCAGTGAGGACTGGAGTGGTTGGGAAAGGCTATACAGCCTCCAGCTGGACTCTCTTGAACTAAGTGGCACAGGTCATTCTATAAGTAGAGAACAACTATGATTAATGACCTTGTATTTGCTTTTAAGTATCTGCATGACAAGATGTTTGTCATGGTTGAGAACTTTGATAGACCTTACAATTAACTTGATTAACTGATTGATAAGAATTACTAAAAACCACAATTACCTTGACTATAACTGAGTTAATCACCTTCTCATCCTCCCATAAAGAAGAATGGCTTTTTTCTGGTAGGAATGTCACCAAAACATTGCCACTGTAGCCACATAATTCTGTAATTTTTGGTTTCTATGAGAATCAGATTAAGGTCATACAACCCTATGCACGGTGTTAGCAAACCTGCTAAGCTGTATACTGAGGATGGAAGCGGAGATATCTGTGCTTTAACTGGTAGGTGTGTGTGTGTGTTTAACCTACTACTCACAGAGACTTTATCAGCCAGGAGCCTAGCCCATTAATTACCATATAATAGCGTTGAATGGTTGAGGTCCTTACTTAAGCCTTTAGTTTGTAGTGAGAAGGTGTGTGTGTGTGTGTGTGTGTGTGTGTGTGTGTGTGTAAGTAAGTAAGTAATACATGCTCACTGTTAAAGGATTAAAAAGAAAACAAGTATATATGCGAGAGAAAAAGTGGTTCCATCTGACCTTTCAGTAATAGCTTCTAACTATCCAGATCATTTCTGTATGTATACAAACATACATATGTGTAACCTTTTGTATACTGATGGGATTGTATTATACAATTGTTCTGTAACTTGCTTTCTTTTCTCCTTCAGAACATATCAGAGATGTCTTTATAGAGATTGTCAGGTATAGATTTAAGGAATTTTTTAAATAGCATTTTATTTTATAGTTTGTAGATATTATTTTTTAATCTCTCGGTAGAAATTTAAGTTTTCTCTCTTTTTACTGTACAAATCATACAATAATTGAACACCCTTGCACATATATCCTTAAGCCTGTGATATTTTAAAAGTGAGATTTCTAGGTCAGAGGGCATGCACATTTGAAATGGATTTGATTGATTCTGCCAAATTGTACTTGAATGGGATTTAAAAATTTGGTCTGTTAATCTTTGCCGGTAGTGCATAAGATAGCAGTGTACTTCTTGCCCCTAGTGACATTTATAACTCTAACAAAATGAACAGAATCTTAAAAATGTTGAAATACAGTGTTTAAAATATTTAGTTCATTTTCTGATAATAAATGCTAATTACTCATGAGTATAACCCATCACAGAAGGTTGGACTAGTAATTTTGAGATTTAGTTTCATATACAATGCTTTAAATAGCTAATGGGTGATATATTTTCTAGTTCACCTTGCAAATATCTCAAAGCACATCTATGGCAGTTGTAATTAATTTGAAGTAGGTTACTATGTTGCTATTGAAGGATTTTCTGCTTTCCTTAAGATTTATGAATATTTGGTGTTTCTTTGGAGCTTCAGGTTGTAGAGAGCTGTTATCCTAATATGTGAGTAAAGAGTTGAGACTACTGTATGCAGTTGCATATTATGTTTGTAGCTATTTGTGGGAAGAGTGAGAATTAAAGGCTGACATATAATCATTGTGTGTGGAAGCCTTTTTATTTTTAGGCTTCTGGGTGTATGTACTCCAGGATTCTGAGAGGCTGTGTATGGCTATCTGTGGGGTGGGGCCCGCTGGGGTGTGTTTTCCCCTCAGTATGTATGTAGTATCGGTACCAGTGCTCTTCTTATAGGGAAAAATGATTCTGGAATTTTCTGGTGTTCTTCTCTTTGTGGTTTTCCTAACCTAGTTGACAAGTTTTGTGCGGGTCAGTATGTAGTAGTGGCCAGGTCTGAACTAAGTTTTGTTGTTTTATTTTAAGACCTTGTGGAGATTTGGTAACGAATATGAAAAGTAGGATTTCGGATGTTAAGAAAAATCCTAGATCACAAAGAATTGACCTCCAAAACTATGCCTCTTTCACCTTCCTCGAAGGTTTGTGTCAGCATTTTGGTTCGTTTTGGAGGCTTTGAAGTAGATTATTCTCGTAGTTACTACTTCTGTATGGCCACCTGTATATTCTGGTTAAGAGATACAAAAAACAGTTTTCCTAGGAGTTAAAATTGAAGTTTTCCAGAAGGAACTTTACTAAAGAACTAAGAGCAAAAACCCCAAATCTCACTGGCCCCCCACATATATAGAAGTGTTTTAAAAATAAGAGAATAGATTATTAAAAGCAATACGTTTATTGTAAAAATAATAAAATTACAGAGACAGGGTACTACTTTCTTATTTTAACTTAACCTTTAGTTGATAGTTGCTGGACTGGTAGAGCTTATAGGATATATAGATTCATTTCCTTCCACCTTAACTCTGTCTCATGTTGATGTTGGTGATTGGATATTATATAAAGGTACATAATGTCCATACTAGATTGGCTTTCACATTCTTGAAGACCTGACCTTCCCACTTCTTTTCTCCCCTCCCCTTCTTTCCACAACTCTATCTGTTTATAAACATATAGTGACTGAATGCATGCTATGATGCACTAATATGTAAGGTGTGTATGTGTATTAAAACCCTATTTTCATAGAGTGTATGGTGTAGTATGAAATACAGACAAAACATGTAAAGAAAGTATTTATAAATTCTAGTACATCCTAGGAAGGGAGCAGGCAGAATTACATGTTCTCTGTAGTTCCTATTACTACCTGGTTCTGCAGTGAGTAATGTTTATGTTATCATATTTTAAACTATTTATTGGCTTTCTGTTTTTAGAGTTGATGGGTAGACAAAAGAAGACAGTTATAGATCGGAAAATAAATGTTATGCACTTGTACAATGTAAAAATAACAGTAAAGGTGATTCATGTGAGGGGCACCTGGGTGGCTCAGTGGGTGAAACATCTGACTCTTAATTTTAGCTCAGGTCTTGGTTGTGAGTTAAGCCCTGCATGGGGCTCCACGCTGGGTGTGGAGCCTACTTAAAAAAAAAAGTGATTCATGTGAGGCAGTTGGGTGTACTGAAGACCTAGATTCCTTATCTTACACTGAGATAGGTGGTAGGAGGTTAAGAGTTTAAATTTGGGGGGTGCCTGGGTGGCTCAGTCCATTAAGCGTCTGCCTTCAGCTCAGGTCATGATCCCAGGGTCCTGAGATTGAGCCCCGGATCGGGCTCCCTGCTCAGCAGGGAGCCTGCTTCTCTCTCTCCCTTTGCAGCTCCCCCTGCTTGAGTGCAGGGGTTCTCTCTGTTTAAGTAAATAAGTACAATCTTTAAAAAAATTAATGTTTACTCATTCATTTAATATATTTATCACCTACCTTGTGATAGGCCCCATTCAAAGTGCTGAGGTACAGCAGTGGACAGAAAAGGGAAAATTTACTGTCCTCATGGAGCTTTCATTCTAGTGAAGGAGGCTGGCAATATCAAAATGGAGAAGTGAAACAAATTGCATATTATGTGGTAATAAAAGCTATGAAGAAAAAGTTAAATAATTTAGTTACTTGTTTAATAGTAATATTTAATGTCATGGGTATAGACACATTGGTAACACATACTACCAAAATGGAACCAAATATATTTGACTCCAAACATGGTTATTATTTTTGGAAGATTATTATTTAAATGAAAAGTCATAATGTCAAGATCACAATAAGTTAACACTTCACACCAGCTAGGATGGCTAGATGGACAGTAACAAGCGTCCATGAAGACGTGGAGAGATTAGAACCCTCAAACATTGCCACTGAGAATGTAAACTGTTGCAGATGTTTTGGAAAACAGTTTGGCATTTCCTTCACATATTACGTAGAGTTTTCATATTGCTCCAATAATTTTACTCCGATGTATATACCTAAGAGAATTGCAAACATATGTCTATACAAAAACTTGTACATGAATGTTCATAGTAGGATTATTTATAATAGCAGGAACCCAAGTGTTCATCAACTAATGAATGGCTGAGCAAAATGTAGAATTTCCATACAACAAAATATCATTCAACCATTGTATGGAATGAAATACTGATATGCTATACATGAATGAACCTTGAAAACATTATGCTAAATGAAAGAAACCAGACACAGAAGGTCTCATATTGTATGTTTCTGTTTATATGAAATGTCTATAGTATGCAAATATATGGAGACAGTGGTTACCAGGGCCTGGAGAATGGGAAATGGGGAGTGACTGGTTTGGGGTTTATGGGATTTCTTTTTGCAGTGATGAAAGTATTTTGCAGTTAGATAGTGATATAATTGTATAACTTTGTGAATATACAATAAATCACTGATTTATACACATTAAAGTGAATTTTATCATATGTGAATTATAGCTCAATTAAAAAATGTTGAAGCAAAAATCAAAAGGCATACAAAGAAAAGTATATTGATTCTCAGTGGGGGATGGAGGGAGAAAACACAGGGTATTAGAATATGGGGCTTTTATCGAATAAAAAATGACTGCCTGGCATTTTTAATAAGTCTCCCACTCTCCATTTGATAATGTCTATCAAAATGAACTATTATTGATAGCAATGTGTCATATCCCTTAAATATGTTGGGCTAGGAAAATAAGGCAGCTTGGAAAGAGGCAAGTAGTCTGTTGAGGAGGTTGTTGCAGTAGTACTGGCCAGACAGGATGAGCTGTATTTGTAGGGATGGAAAGGAAATATCTTAGAAAGATAAGAATTGATGGTACACAGTTATTGTTTAGTGAATGAGAGTTGAATAGGAGTGAAAAAGGAGGCATCAAAATGAATTCCATCAAAGTAGGGAACATGGGGAAAGCGCATGTTTTAGGGAAAATGTATGTTTAGTAGAACTGCTGAGTTGTCGGTGAGAAATCTTGGCGGATATGTGTAGTAAGTAGTTGGTCATGTAAGTCTGCAGACCAAGGGGGAAGCCAGAGGTGGGAATATTGATTGAGAAAACCTAAACTAAAATAAGTACCTGCCTAAAATAGGTGATAGTTGAAGCGAGTTGAAACAGTGGCTGTGGATGAGGTTGCCCAGGGAAAGTAAAATAGCAGGAGACAACAATATGTTTGGGGATAGAGTTGTAAGGTACATAACCAGTGTTTTAAGGATAGGCAGAGGAAGAGGAGCCAATAAAATGTATGAAAGAGGGATTGCCTTGGAGATACAGTAGAATCAGAAGAGTAGTATTAGACCCAGGTAAGGCTTTTCGGATAGAAGTGGTCAATAGTGTCAAATGCAGTGAAAGTAAAGAGAATCCGTTGATATTGGCTATAAGAAAACCATTCTGGCTTTATTCTAGAAGTGGTAGTGGGAGTTTTTAGTGCCCAGGACTTCATCGTATGCCAATATACCATTTCTGTTAGATATCTTTATACTATCCATTCATGAAAAAGTTTTATTTTTTTGTCCTGATTAGAAAAAATAGTATGTGCTTGAAAAAAATCTGTGGTTTGGCAAGAAAGTGAGATCACCACCAGAAATCTTACTACCCAGAGTTGTACGTCCTGCTGGAACTTCAAAAACAACCAGCCAACCAACCAAACTCAGGTGGAGTCTGTGTTTGTAACTTTTTCTTTTTTCTGTTTTGTTTGACAATAGATCACAAACATCTTTCTCTGTCATTAAGTATAGAGCTACATCATCAGTTATAATGAGATAGTATATTAGTTTTCTAGGTCTGCTATAACACATTACCACAGACTTGGTGATGTAAAAACCCAGAAATTTATTCCCTCACAGCCTTGGAGGCTGGAAGTCCAAAATCAGTATAGGCAGGGCTTGCTCTCTCAGAAGGCTTGAGAGACAATCCCTGGTTGCCTCTTCCCGGCTTCTGGTGGCTCTTGGCAGTCCTTGGTGTTCTGTGGCTTGTAGCTGTACCATTCCAATCTCTGCCTTCATCTCCTACATGTGTCTCTGTGACTGAATCTCTCTTTTCTCATAGACTCGTGTCTACCAACCATTAGATTTAGTGCCTGCCATAATCCAATATGAATTTATCTTAAGTTGGTTACATGCAAAGATCCTATTTCCAAATAAGGTCACGTCCAGAGGTTCCTAATTAACTTGAATTTAGGGGTGACACTATTCAACCTATTGCAGATGGTAATTCATTTTATAGTTTTGCCTTAACTTATATAGCCAGTGCCCCACTGTTGGACATTTAGATTGTATTTTTTCCCTATTATGAGCATAATGGAGACAGGGAATAATATATGTAGTAGGTGATCCAGCTGGGCACCTTTTGGTACTCCCTTGCCCCATCTTAAGTGGATGGACATGTCCAGCAACCCTGGCCTGAGATGAGTATGATCATCAAGGGCTTAGGCCCTTTGGGAATGAAAGTTTGGGTTGTCATCAGGTAAGCCACTAAGACCTGTAAATAGGATGAAATTGATAGAGGAGCAAGAAGAAGAGTACCGTTTTTGTTCTTGAGAGATTGACAGCGTCTGTAGTTTGTTTCAGTAACCTTCCTCTTCTGTGATTCCCCTCAAGAACAGAGGCCCATGAGAATCACGGAGAAGGTGCTTCCTATTCCCGTGTGGAGAAGTAATTCTGCAGTGCAGGAGGTGGACTGTGGCAGCCACACAGATGTACTGTTCAGATCTCCTGTTGTGGGGAGCAGAATTGCCTCACTTTCTCTACTGTTACTGCTTTTGTACTTTTGTCAAAAATGAGTTACCTATATATATGTGGGTCTATATTACTTTTTAAATTATGAAAGTAATTCATATTCATGTTAAAACCTCAACCAGTGTAGAAAAGAAAAATGTAAAAACCCACCTCTCCTCATGACTTCTTGTATTTTTCTTATAAATTAAAAAAAATGTATGTTGTATATCTTGTATCTCTTATTACATACAGACTTCTTTTTTTTTTTTTTTTGAGTGGGGCAGGGGGAGAAGGAGAGGGAGAATCTTAAGCAGGCTCCAATGCACAGCGTGGAGCCCAGTGGAGGGCTCCATCTCACGACTTGAGATCATGACCTGAGCCAAAATCAAGTCAGATGCTTAACTAAGCCACTCAGGCACCCCAGGTTGCATTATTATTTTTAATATCTGTAGAATATTACCATAATTTTAGACCATTACCAGAGTCTTGTTATTTCAAATAATTTAGTTTATTCTTATTCAGTTTTCCCCCTTGTGTGAAAATATGTGTAAAATGAATTCCTAGAAATGTAATGACTAACATTTATTGAAAACCTACTAAGAAATGGATATTTTATACTTACTTACTGATTTGGTACTTTTAGCCATCTTTTGAGGAGGATACTATGTCCATTTCATAGATGAGGATACTGAGGCTCTGACAGATTCATTTATTTGTTTAATGTTACACCTTTAAATAGTGGAGCTAACCAACGAGCCCAAGCCTTTCCTACTAGTTACTACATTATTACTAATGACTAAGCCTCAGGAGTACAGTAAGAATTATTTCACAGGGAGCTTGTTAGGATGAAATGTATATAAGGTCAATGCATTACATTTTTGTTACTGCACATTTTTACACTTACTCCCCAGAAAAGATTTCAGGTCACATTTTTGGTTTTATACTTGAACACAGTGTTATTAATATGCTTTAATACAAAGAGCAATAGTGTTAAAGAGAATAGTATAAAAGCTGTGCCCATGTATTCTGAGAACTATTGCTTGATGATTTGGAATCGTATTTTTAATTTTTGCCATTCCACTTCATTTTGGGAACTTTAAAAAAATGACTTTAAAGAAATAAAAAATGACTTTTGTTTTAAGAGTAAACCTAATTATTTTAAATGTTGATTTTCTTGTATATCTTTAAAAAATTCTTTGCTTATAAGTGTATACCACCAAAACTGAATTAATTTTAGATGTCTTGATTTTATTTTCTGAGAACAAATTGAACCTTATCTTGTTATGGAAACCCACTATTTTGTGGCTTTTAGGCTGTTTTTGAGTTAAGAATGCTTGTTTGGTGAAAATAGAAACTCTGTAAAAATTGTAATTTTTTATGGGAACATGGAAATATGATTCGTTGGTGAAACTATGTTAATAATAAACACTAAATCTAAGAAAAACCAGATTTCTAGTAATGTTCTTGTCAAAATTAGATTTTAGGAAATTTTTCTAAACATAAATCTGGGTAACCTCTCAGAGATTTAAATGCTGTGCTAATATGTTTTAGTATTTTTAAAAACTCAAAATATAGGATAAGAAAACTCATTTGAAGTACTTTATAGGTCTTGGGCTATAATATTAACTTGACAGATAATTTAATAGAGATTTTTTAGTATTAAGAGCAGTCTTGTATCCATAGGCATATTTTCTACATGTGATTGCTGTGTGTGTGTTGGGGGGGGAAGAATTTTTAACTTTCTTGCAAAATGAGAGGCATCAGTCTGTTCTTACTGAGCTTATGGTGTCTTTTCAGAATTAAAACGTAGCTACAGAATTTCCTTTTATTCATGTAAGATTTTTTCAAAAAGTTGAAATCTTGACTGTTTAGTACATTCCTTTAAGATTTTTCAGGGCATTTTAGAGGACAAAAATACATAGCAATACATATAAAGAAGGAGGTTGTCAATTTATGGAATTTGGTTACAATTTAAAAATAAAGTTTATTAACATGAAGGAAATGATAAAAGGGCTTTCATTATATTTGTCTTACATTGCATTTAGTTGCAGTTTCCTTATACTAATTTCAAGCTTACTACCACCTTCTGAATATAAGAACTATTTTAATAAATTGTACTCAGATTCAGCAGACATTGCATATTTGATTTAGGCACCGTGCTAGGTTTTGGAGATAAGATATTCCTTTAAGGAAGCAATTAATTAAAGCATTATTTTGAAAGCCCTTGATTCCATGAGAGGGGCACCTAAATTGGACTGAGGGATTTAAGGGTTTATGTAGGACTGTGACTATTAAATTTAGTTTGGAAGAATGAGCGGTTAGTAGTTAGCCAGTTGATGGGGATGAGGAAGGTCATTTCCTGAAATTGTAGGTACTTGATCATGGTTGTCACATGGAAAAGGAGAGTGGTTAAGCAGTAAACTGCCTTAGGGAGGTAGGCAAGACTGAGATCATGAAAAATCTTATATGCACTGCCAAGGAATTTAGATTCTTATTTTGGGAAGCCATCAAAGGAAGTATGTAGGTGTGCTCATACCATATTTAAATTTTAGAACAGCAGTTCTTAAACTTTTTTGTTCCACCATCCCTGTACACTCTTGAAAATCAGTGAGGATTATAAATAGCTTTTGTTTATGTAGGCTATATCTATTACTATTTACTGTTTTAGAAAGTAAAACTGAAAAAAAAGTGAAACTGAGAAAAATTTAAAGCGTAAGAATATACAAGTATACATTCCATTAGTTGTCAGTGGGATATACCACATATCATGTAGCCTCTGAAAGACAATACTATACATTTGTAAGAGTGTACAGTGAAAAAGGCAAATAATATCATAGTATTATGAAGATAGTTTCGCTCTCATGGACCTCCTGAAAGGATCTTAGGGAGTCTTAGGGGTTCCTGACCCACCTGGGGAATCGTATTAGGAGATCATTTGGGCAGTGATGTTGAGAATTGTTTAGAGCCTACAAAAAGAAACACACTTTTAATTGTGATGCAGTATGTACATGTGTATGTGTATGCCCCCCCCACCCCGAAACAAAGATTTCAGGAACAACTCTGTATCAGTTTCTTTTGTGGTATTAAAAGTTAAAAAAATTACTGGATTGAAAAAAACCAAACATCTCACTGTTGTTAGGTAGAGCATAGCTCGCTCAAGGTTCTGGCTCAAGATATCTTGTGAGACCTTTTTTGAAGGTATTTCACATGACTGTTGGAAGGAGGCTTCAGTTTCTCACTGTGTGGCTGTCTGTAGGGTAGCTTGAATATCCTTACAAATGGCAGCTAGGTCCTCACGAAATGAGGGATGCAAAGGAGTGACCAAGACAGAAACCCCATTGTCCTCTATGACTTGTCTTGGAAGTGAAGCATCATCTGAAGCAAATCACTAAGTCCAGTTCACATTCAGAGAGAGAGGAATTTTGCTTTCCCCCTTGAAGGGAGCAGTATCAAAGACTTTATGGAGATACCTTAAAACTACCAAAATACTTGTCAGGAGAGTGAGTCATCCATGGGTCTTTTCTTTCATGCATGCCTTGCCAACTATGCTAAGAATACAAGGCCCAGAGTGCTCTTAACCTGGGCCATTTCTCAGGATTGTGTATGCAGCAAGCCACCTGGAGGTAATTTTTCCCATTGGGATAGAGCAGGCTTACTGCTCATTATAAAAGTGGCGGATTCCCTAAACTCAGTATCCTCAGCTGCAATGCAAACCCACTGCATGGATAACATCTGTCTGGGCCCCTCTTGTCACCTGTTAGACTTGGGGATAACAAGGAGCCAACGCAGACATGATACTCGTACTGTTTGCTGTGCAGTGAGTAATAAAGTTTTTGGTCTCTGAACCAGGAAACTCATGTGCTCTGTCTGATAGGCAGAGGAAGAGGATTTGAAATAACCACCACAACAGATAGTAGATAGGGAGCTAACAGAATATGGATAGGAAGCTAACTGAAGGAATTTGGGAGTAACATTATGGGCTCAAACTGTACAGCTGCATGATTTTATCCAGCAGCAATCAGGATTCCAGTTGTATAATCAGTGAAGGTGTTTCTTTTGGATTAATCAAGAACAAGGGAGTTTGGAGTGTGAAATTTTTTTTCAAACTCTTGTGCTATATACACTTAATGTACAGTAAACTGAGTTGTATTTAAGGTATATAGTTTGATGAGGGTTGCCTGGCTGGCTCAGTCAGTAAAGCATGTGACTCTTGATGTTGCAGTTTTAAGTTCGAACCCCACTTTGCGTGTAGAGATTACTTTAAAAAATAAAATCTTAAAAAAATATATAATTTGAAGACTTTTGATATGTATATGCCCGTGAAACCATTACCCCAGTCAAGATAGTGAATGTTAGCATCACCCCAGAAGTTTCCTCCTCCTCCTTTTTGATCCATGCCTCCTCCAACCCCATCACCGGGCACACACTGGTTTGTTTTCTGTCATAATAAATTAGTTCTAGAATTCTACATACATGTAATCATACTGTGTAACTTTTTTTTGGTGAAAATTCTTTTTTGTCAGTTGTTTAAAGTGCAAGAATTATTATTTTTGTGGTTGTATGTCTGGCATATTTTTGAAAGAAAAAAAATTTTTTTGAACATATCTTCCCTGAAGCTCATGAGGTTAAAAAGCCAGTATGAGGAATCAGAGCTAGTAAATTTCTTCCTTTTGTTGTGCAAATGAATATAGTTCTGATAATAGCAAAGACTCCACATGCAAATGCCGTTTTGATCTGAAAGTGACTTGAACATTACAGTGTACCTGCTAATGTTGAAAACTTGATGGGAAGTTTTGCTATTGGATCTTAGCTTATTCACTGCGATTTAGTTACTTGACTACATGAAAATAGAAGTCTGCACAAAAGCACAGTTGGGAATTTTTTTTATGTACGTGGCAGTTTAATGTTCTGACGGCATGATTCCTGAGACTCTGAATTATTACTCCTTATTTTGTTAGTTTCACTTAACTTTGTTCCTTTGCCCACCATCTTTTAAAAAAGACTTTCTTCTTAATAGAGAAACGTGAATATTTAAGCTTTATACCCGGAAAGCCTAAAATTGCCTTAATGAGTACTAGATTAGCAGGACACACTGCCTTAAAACTGTGGAAGCCTTTAATATCCTAGGAACAGTTGAGATGTTCTCATCAGTAGATGATCGTGGTTAAGCAAAGCAGTTAAGAGCCTCCAGGGCTGTGGAATTAGGTGCCCTAATTCAAATCTTGACCTTAACATTTCGTGGGTATGTGACTTTAGATGTCAGTTAACACCTGTAAGCCTTACTTGTGTCATCTCGAAAATGGAGATAATGACAGTACCTATATTATGGGAGGCTTTTCAATATTAATTTAGATCTTATAAAATTTTTAGCACAATGCCTGACATATGGTAAATATTCAGTGTTAGTTTTTGTTATCATTTAAGGATTCTGGATAGTGAATGGCTCTCTTATTTTAAACAATATTCAGATTGCTTAAAAAAAAGCTTTGCATTTCTCTTTGATCTTGAAATAGAATTCATTCAAACAGTAATATGTAGGGTATTACTTGTCACCTACTTCACAGTTCAGATTAATCATGAAAAGGAGGGTTACCTGGCTGGCCCAGTCAGTAGAGCACGTGACTCTTGGTCTTGGGCCTGTGAGTTCAAGCCCCATGTTGGGCATAGAGCTTACTTAAAAAAAAAAAAAAATCATGAAAAGAAGTTTTTACTTCTTTTTTTTTTTTTTTAAAGATTTTATTTATTTATTTGACAGAGATAGAGACAGCCAGCGAGAGAGGGAACACAAGCAGGGGGAGTGGGAGAGGAAGAAGCAGGCTCATAGCGGAGGAGCCTGATGTGGGGCTCGATCCCATAATGCCGGGATCACGCCCTGAGCCGAAGGCAGACGCTTAACTGCTGTGCCACCCAGGCGCCCCAGAAGTTTTTACTTCTTAAGCTAGGTTATTTCTGGAAAGGAATCTCCTAACATTACTAATAGAGTATTGCAATTTCCGAACTTTGTGTACTATTGCTATTTCTGAGATGGAACCTTAAAGATTCAGGCTCTATGTATTTTCTGTTCTGCTTGCTGTTACCCTGGGGCTATCTTTACTCATGTTAAGGTGAGACTGCCAGTGTATTCATATTTCTGAAGAGTAACCTGTTTTGAGTTTGACTAAAGTATATGGATTCTTTAAAATCGTATTTTTGACCATGCAAGTTACTTGGGTAGTGTTTTCAGGAAGAAACACTTTTTAAAAAAATTTTATTTTAGAGAGAGAGAGTGCGCATGCGAGTTGGTGGGGCAAAAGGGGAGAGGGAGGGACATGCAGACTCCCCACTGAGCGCGGAGCCCTCTTGGGGCTCAATCTCACCACCCTGATATCATGACCCAAGTGGAAATCAAGAGCTGAAATCGAGAGTCTGAGACTTGACTGACTGAGCCACCCAGGTGCCGCAGTTAAGAATTATACATTAACAGTGGATTTTTGGAAAATATTATTTAATGTGCTGATACCTGTTACTTGACCTAAGCCAGTTCTTTGGTACTGTATTAGGAAGCCATGGGGATCTAGTTGATTTATTGTTGAGAGAAGTGTGGAAAGTAGATAGTTGTGATAGGTGTTTTTTAAAAGTGGTTTTAATTATACTTGTATAATATGAACATGTTTTCTTTTTAAAAAAATTCAAGTTTTACAGTAGTATGAATATAAAGTGAACCTAAAGCCTCCATAAACATTTTGCCCTCAGCCTCCCCTTACAATACAGGTTCCCTTCCCTCATACCAGTGCTCTTTCAAATTTGGTATTTCCCTGTCTTAATTCTTTATACATGTTGTATAGATCTTTATATATATGTTAGATGTATTTTTCATCTAGTTTTTGGTTTCTTTTTTAATTTTGCTTATGGTATTTTTTGGTATAGAACTTTGTCATTTTGACATAATTAAATAATTTGTTTTTCTTTATGGTTTTTGCTTTTTGTTTCTTACTTAAGAAGCCCTACCTTAACTCAAGTTCACAATGGTGTCTCCTAAGTTTTCTTCTAGTACTTTTGATAGTTTTAAAATTTATATTTTTGGGGCATCCGTGTGGCTCATTGGGTTAAGCATCCAACTCTTGATTTTGACTCAGATCATAATCTCAGGGTGGTGAGATTGAGCCCTGTGCCGGTCTCCATGCTGGGAATGCAGCCTGGTTGGGATTCTCTCTCTCCTCCTCCTTCTGTGTTGCCTCCCCATCCTGTTCCCAGTGTGCATGCACACACACTCTCTCAAAATAAAATAAAAAAAATTTATATCTTTAATGTACATAGAATGTATTTCTGTGTACTGTGTGAAGTAGGGATGTAATTTATTTTTCTAAGAGCATTGGTTCAAACCCCATTTATTGATTTAGCATTTGCTAAACTTACATATACAATTTAGACTGGGTTCCTGAAGCTGTACTATACAATTTTAAATACTGTGGCTTTAAAAGGCTGTGAGTCCTTATGAGAAATCCTGGGGGTCAGATGTAGTTTGGAGTCCAGATTTTTCCCCCTGATACCCAGTGGACATTATGCAGTATCCTGTAACCATATACATTGTTTTCTCAATGAGTGTATGAATAATACCTATAAACAATAAGTGACCTCATACCAGATCAAGTCAGGTGTTTTGCTGCTAAATGAGTTAAGAAGAAACAAAACTTACTTTTAGAGGTTTATGATTTTTGCATTACAAGTAAAGGATCATGGACCTGTAATTTATCTTGGTATTTAGGGAACATCTTTCTTCTTTTTCTTCTGTTGCAAATTGTTTAGGTTATTCTTATGCCTTTACTCCTCTATTTGAATTTTAAAGTCAGTTTGTTGAGTTATTTGGAGAATCCTGTAGAGATTTTCATTAGGATATGAAGTATTTCATGCTTGCACCTTTTTGTTAGAGTTATACCAAAGTGTTTTATGGTTTTGTTGCTATTGTGAGTGGGATTTTTTTAAATTGCATTTTCTAATTGTTATTACTAATGTATAGAAAGTACCGATATTTATATGTTGATCTTGTATCTGATCGATTTGTGGCGTTCTGTTAACTTGTTAATTGATGATCTTGGGTTTTCCAGTTGGAACATCATATGTTCAGACATTGAGTTTTATCTTTTCATTGCTAGTATTTATGCCTCTTATTTCTTTTTCTTTTCCATTTGCATGGCATGGTTTTAGTGTTCAGTTTTGAGACATGCAAAGTACTGTTAAAATGATATTTACAGTAAAATGTGCTGTAGACAATTTTGAGTGCATGAATAAGTAGATGATAGAAAGGGAGATCTTTCTTATGTAGGGGTAATGAAAAGTTTCTGAGAGGCAGATGTTTATTATTGGGGGATTTAATGTGTGATCTTTTCATTGCAGATATGGTGTAAGGTATTTCTTCAAGACTGGACAGCTGAAGACCTGTTACTTTTGAATAGCCTTAAGCAGACTTACAGCCGTCAAGAAACCTCACGGAATTTCATATTTTGCTTTCTGCTTTACATCTTTCTTGGCACTGAAGTTCATCTTGCAACCATGTATGGAAGTGCTCGCTCAGTTGGGAAGGTGGAACCGAGCAACCAGAGCCCTGGGCGTTCACCTAGGCTTCCACGTTCCCCTCGCTTGGGTCATCGTCGAACCAATAGTACAGGAGGGAGTTCTGGAAGCAGTGTTGGAGGTGGCAGTGGGAAAACCCTTTCAATGGAGAATATCCAATCCTTAAATGCTGCCTATGCCACATCTGGCCCTATGTACCTAAGTGACCATGAAAATATGGGTTCAGAAACACCTAAAAGCACCATGACGCTTGGCCGTTCTGGGGGACGTCTGCCGTATGGTGTCAGGATGACTGCTATGGGCAGTAGCCCCAATATAGCTAGCAGTGGGGTTGCTAGTGACACCATAGCATTTGGAGAGCATCACCTCCCTCCTGTGAGTATGGCATCCACTGTTCCTCATTCTCTTCGTCAGGCAAGAGATAATACGATCATGGATCTGCAGACACAGCTGAAAGAAGTATTAAGAGAAAATGATCTCTTGCGGAAGGATGTGGAAGTGAAGGAGAGCAAATTAAGTTCTTCAATGAATAGCATCAAGACTTTCTGGAGCCCAGAGCTGAAGAAAGAACGAGCCCTGAGAAAAGATGAAGCTTCCAAAATCACTATTTGGAAGGAACAGTATAGAGTTGTGCAGGAGGAAAACCAGGTTAGTTTTATATTATGTTTACCTTTATTGACTGAATTCGTGTGTAAGTGAAATGAGCTATTCTCTTTTTTTCTTTCTTAGGTTTTCCTCTTCTTGGTTCATTTATCTTTCTTTTTATCTGAGTATTTTCTGCCCTCAATTTCTTAATCTTTTCTGGATTTGGTCCTGTGCGTTTGTTTTTTTCTGGTTGCCATGTCTGCTTGCTCACTGAGTTCTTGTTTGCTTTTCCCACTTGCATTTCCCTGCTTCTCTTTCTCTTCCTGTCTTTTCTTTAAGCCTATATTACCTATCTCCAGTTCTTGTGAGAGTATAATTTTGTCATCTGCTCTAAGATGCATAATCAAAATTATTCAGGCTATGTGCCCTAAGTGTGAGGTGTAGAAGTAAGATTTACCGTAGTGCTCGCTTTGGCAGCCCATAGACTGATACTGAAATGATACAGAAGATTATCATGGCCCCTGTGCAAGATGACACGCAAATTTGTGAAGTGTTCTGTATTTTTGCTGGTTGACCTTGGCATTCAAGCATCACACACGTAGCACAATTTATGGCTCATATTATTATCTGGCGGACTGGAGGGCTGATGCTCATTTCACTTGACCCGGATTCTAGTCCTATGTACTGCTGCCTGTGTAATGTTAAGTTAGTCATTACCAGACCTAGCTGTAAAATGAGGGCTCAGACAAAATGAACTCAGAGGTCTTTCGGTCTGTCAAATTGTATCGGTTTGTTTGTTTGTATGCAAAGTATCCGAATCTCCATGGCCTACAGAGTTTGGGGGAGGGGACGGGAAAGGGAGGGAAGAGATATGTGTTAGTGGCTGCTGCACACCTGTGACATCTCGCTAGTCTGCCAGGAACAGACTTGAGAAGGCAAGAGGCTGTCTACAGAGAGAAAAAGAAAGAAAAGAAATTTACCATAATAGATGTAAAAAAATCAGTCTTGAAAAAAAACCAGAAAAGCTCCTGCAAAGTAAACCAGTATGTTGATAGCACAGAATGAAAATTAGTTTTAAAAGTTAATATTGATGATATAAATATTAAGTACCAACAATGGGAAGCAGTTTTTTCTGTTGGCATTCATGAAAGTTTAACTTCAGGATGTTTATGTAGCTTTTTAAATATTAAAAGAATTTTTTTCTTTTTTTAGTTCTTCAAATATAAGGTAGAACAAGGGCAATTTGGCATGGTTGGTTGCTTCTAGAAAATAAATGAGATTACTAGGCATTATAATTAGGGCTTTGCAGTTTGAGAGCTAAATGCTATCCTATTAGATATATGAAACATTTTTTTCCCCTCTGTTCTTCCAGATTATAGTTGATGTTTGGCCGCTGTCATGTCACATTTAGTGACGTATGACTCCAAAGATGTGAACAAATCCTATTCATGCTTGCAACAATTAAAATCTTAATCATACTTTTTGTTTGAGACTTTTAGACCTTTTCTTAAACTTGTGAGTTTGAATTATTTGCCTCCTTAAAGAATTCTGTTACTCTTAAAGAAGAATTTTAAAGTAGCTGTCTTATTGTTGACATTATACTTTGTTTTGGGGTTAGGTTAATAAAAATTATGAAGAAAGTAATAAACTTATTTGGATTTCTTCAGCGTTCTTGAATGATGCTAGGAAAGAAGGAATTAGAAGTGATCTGTCTTTGATGAAGTAAATCTAAGATTTCTGTTGATTGTTTTACCATTCTGTTACTCATACTCAGTTCAGACATTCGTATTTACTGTTTTGGTTATTTGAAGAAGATTGCTAGTTATATTGCTTTGTATGTTAAAACCCCAGACTTTTTCAGTAATAGAAATAGCTTCTTGGGGTGCCCGGGTGGCTCAGTCGTTGAGTGTCTGCCTTCGGTGCCGGGTATGATCCCAGGGTTCTGGGATTGAGCCCCGCATCAGGCTCCGTGCTCCATTGGGAGCCTGATTCTTCTTCTCCCACTCCCCCTGCTTGTTTTCCCTCTCTTGCTGGCTCTCTTTCTCCCTGTCAAATAAATAAATAAAATCTTTAAGCAAACAAATAAACTTCTTTTCTCTGATCATAAAAATAATACTGAAAAAGATAGATATGAAATCAAAGTTTATCCCAAATCCTCCCATGTGTGGTAACTTTGCTATTCCTTTTTTTTTCCCTAATATTTTATTTATTTGACACACAGAGAGAGAGAGAGACAGTGAGAGAGGGAACACAAGCAGGGGGAGTGGGGGAGGGAGAAGCAGGCTCCCTAGTGAGCAGGGAGTCCTAACTTTGCTATTCCATTGTTAACATTTTGCTGTTTCTCCGTAATGAACAAACGTCTCTGTGCATAAACACATAAAATTTATACAAATGGAATATCATTGTGACCTTTTTTTAGCCAACATATCTGCTGTATATTAATACCGTGTGTGTCTGAATCATTATTTTAATGCCTATATGCTATTGTGTCTGTACTAGTTAATTTAACATCACAGAGTTAAAAATCTTCAAATTTATTTGATAGTACAATATGAATTAAAAACTAAACATTGGGACACCTGGGTAGCTCAGTTGGTTAAGCATCCGACTCTTGGTCTCGGCTCAGGTAGTGATCTAAGGGTTGTGAGATTGAACCCCACACTGGGCTCCACACTCAGTGCAGAGTCTGCTTAAGATTCTCCCTCTCCCTTTTCCACCCTCTCTCTGTCTTTCTCAAATAAATCTTAAAAAACCAAAACAAAACTAAACCTCTAATTCATTTGAATCAGAGATTTCAAAATAATTAGAAATTATGATAATTTCCCCTTTTTCAGATATAACTCTAACTACTTTGCATTTAGTTTTTAACCAGTGATTAAATGTAGTTTGTCATTACATAAAATATGAATGTTTTATTAGTGTACTTAAATCTTAAGTCTCTTAGAGACCCAGCCTTTTTTAAAAAAGAGGAAATGTCCTTTAAATTGAAGTATTCTTTAGGAAGTTTCTTGAGTTTGAGTCTTCAAGACTTAAAAAACAAAAAATGTGAAAAGAAAGAGAAGAATTAAAATAGACGGCAGTGTTAGATCTTAAAAGTAAGGATAAGGTTCCTAAATGTTAGTTCTGATACATTTATTTATTTAAAATATAGATTTCCAGGCCTTGCTTCATAAATATCTCTAGAGATGGAGTCCAGGAGCCTATATTTTAAACAAGCTTCTCTGATAATTCTGAGATAAACCAATTTTGGGATCTTTAGAATATTCTTAAACTAGTGTGTTGCTCATCTGCCATCGGGAATTCATGATTATTCTCTTGTCACCTTTGAGCTCAGTTGTGACAGAAGGGAAAATAAGGGACTGTTGGCTAAGTGCTTCTTAACCTTTTTTCTGCCTACTACACTTTAGGGCAATGACAGCCTCCTGTACATGATGATTATTCTGTGACAGTGATCCTTAGTAGAAGGAGTGTATATAGAGAAAAAAGTGTTTAAAATCTTAGATATGTTTATTTAAAAAAAAAATCCTGGTGATTTTGGTATCTGCTTACCTTGAGAATCATTGATGTACAAGATAAAATACTTAGATGACATATGACAGTAGAAGGGGGAAATATATTTTCTTCAGTTCACGTTTATGTACTCAGAAGGTGAAGTACAACACCAAAAATTTATCATTCCTAAATACGAAATAATAGTAGATACATTCTGAAAGTTTTTACAGTTTGGTGTTGAATTGTAAATATCAAGAGAGAAAAAAGGAGTTTGCTTTATTTAGTCTTATGGTAAGGTACCAGTGTAGCATAGGTCTTAAAAATTGTATCTGTATTTCTAGGGTAGATATTATGTTTTTTAATTTGTAAAAATCAGATTGATAAATTTGGAGTATATACTGATAGTGTTTCAGTGCTCAAATATGAGGTACTTTGTATTTAGACAGTTAAGCATCACGGTGTAGCATACTTGAATATTATTCAATCTCAAATATATTGTTAATAAAAATCAGTTTACTTACATTTATCTGAAAAGTGGTTGAGCTATAACTTCTTATTATATAAACATTGTATAAAAATTGCACATGAATTGACAATTCCCTTTAAAGTTTCTACCTTTCAAGAGTGTTTTGACAGTATGTGTGTGTTTAAATGTAATGTGTATCAATATAAGTGTGTATATAATTTAAAGTGGATTTAGTAGAAGTTGAATTGAGATTACTACATTTATCATTGAATTAGCTAGCCTCCAGTATACCTTTCTGATGATGCTGAAAATATGCCTTTCACCAAGATGGTTTTTATCATCAAGCAACTTGGAAATGTCCATTTTAACAAGGAAAAAAATTATTGGTATATGTCTTTATTTTCAAATAATTGAGGCAGCTAATTATGCCTATACTTTGAAAGCTATGTGGATAAAAAGCAATGACAGTATCCTTTGTAGTTATCAAACACATTCAAAAGCAGAGTATTTGAATCTTCTGCAGAGAGTGTAGTGGGGACTCAGTACTTCAGTCCAGTGGAAGTGAAACAGTCTACAGAACTATGATGCCAAAAAAACCATATGCACTGAAGGAGGGTGAACACAGCCTTATCTAGATTCCGCCCCTTGCCCTAATTAAGCAGCAATGCTGGCAGGAGTATATTCTTCCTGCACCCACTATAATTACCACACAATCCTAAAATTGTATAACTTTGGTCCAAAAAGCGAAGGGTGCAATTTTAAAGTAAAGTGAGACACTGCAATGAGATACAGAGAACTGAGAATGCTAATTAATAGATTATAGTGAGCCAACAGTGGGCCCTAATTAAACTCTGCATTCATTATACCCTCCAGAGCCCTGAGAGGTCAGATATTTTCCACTTTACAAAGAAGATTGGTTTAATAGGATTTACAGTAATTAAACAAATTTTCCCATTCCAGTTTGAGACTGGGGATTTAGATGCATTCTAAATGTTTGATCTGATTGGGCCACAGAGGTTTGTTCTAGAATCCTAGCAAATGTGAAAACACATTTGCTTAGAATTGCCTAATGTGTATGGTTCATTATTACAGAGTCCTTTTAGAAAATTGTATCTAAAATAAATAGCCAGCTGTTTTTATGTTTCATGCTCCTTTTGTTATTGAACTTTCAAATACTGGTGGTTGGAGATATGGAACAATACATGTTTTAACAGGAAAGACCTTTTCTTTTTCTTAAATTGAGAATGAGGAGGGTTTTTAGTGTATGTTTGGTGAAGAATAAAAGTCCAGCTGTGAGCTTGGTTGAATCGCAGAGCTAAGGCTTTGAATGATTTCTGTTGTATTTTATTCTAACCAACATTTAAAAAGTTATTGTCATAACTTTTTTTGATATTATGCCTTATAATATTTCTATATGTTGAGTTTAGTTGGAAGCTTTATTTTATTTTTTTTTAAAGATTTTATTTATTTATGTGACAGAGACAGCCAGCGAGAGAGGGAACACAAGCAGGGGGAGTGGGAGAGGAAGAAGCAGGCTCCCAGTGTTGGAGCCCGATGTGGGACTCCGGTCCCGGAACGCCGGGATCACGCCCTGAGCCAAAGGCAGATGCTTAACAACTGCGCTACCCAGGCACCCCTGGAAGCTTAATTTTAAAAATAACTGTTTTAAAGTACTTTCTTTGGGATTTTGTGTGATCAGAGTACATTGTATCCAATATTATAGTGTGGTGAGTGCGTTTAATGTTTTATGTATATATACTGCATTTTCTAACAAAGGTATATCTAGTTGATGGAAGAGTCAGTCTCAGAAAGTAATGCTTGACCATCACTAGAATTGGTTACGGGGAGGCCAGAATGCCTCCGACAACAGTGTGGGTGCTTAAGTCTTTCAGCTTTTCAGAATGTCAGAAGTGGTGGGGAGTAAAGTGGTACTTTGTGAAGAACCATTTGGGGAGTCGTCCTCTCCATCCTTGCACCCCCTTTTATCCTTCCCTCCCTTGCTTCCTCCTTCTCTTCCTTCTTGACAGCTTTATTGAGAAATAATTCAATTCATCCTTTAAAAGTGTGTAATTTTTTTTTTTCTTAATCTGGGATTTATTTGAAGAAGAATTTGAAGAAAGTAATAGGAAGTTGCCCTAGGGATTTCTTGAGCAAGGAAATGAATGACATAACAAAAAATACTATTTGGGAGAAGCTTTTATTGCTGTCAGCAGAATGGATTGAAGCAAGGAAGACTTTGTTGCAGAAGGCCTGGATTAATGTGGGTAATAGGAATGGAGAGGAAAGTGCACAATCATGAGATACTTTCAAAGAAATATTTGGAACAGACTGTGATGGCAAGAGAGAAGACTGTTGAAGCATGGTATTGAGATAGGGGAAATGTTTTGGCCATTGATAGAAAGTGGATAGAGATTAGGAAGTGGAACTAGAAAGCAGAAACATTTAGAAATAAGGGACTAATGACTGTGACCTTAAGTACATGCACATAGATGTTATTATATATGTATGCTTGTTAATTTTGGAAAATTTACTGCTCTAGTTAGTTCAGTATCCCAAGGTATATGTCTCTACTTATGGGATTAAGGCGTGGAGAGGGCGAGAGAAGCCATTAAATGGTACATCTTTTATATGTATTTTCTCACCGAGCTATTTTTGTGTTTTAGTCTTCTTTGTTGTGGTATATTTCTTTGAAGGCAGACAGTTTGAGAGAGTCTCTCAGTTCCTGAAAGTCACTATTCATTAAAAAAGGGTAATAATGGTTTATATTCCTGTGATAAACGAACTTCGATAATAGATGTCTTTTATTTTATTTTAGTTAGCAAGTTCATTGAAGATCATGTACCTTTGCATGATGACTTTGGAGTGAATTTGTCAAAAACAGAAATATTGCAGAAAATGTGCTTTCAGTGAGGAAGTGATTAACTTTGTATTGGAAATGTTCTGTTCTTCCCTTATGGACAAGATTAGAAAAGCTTTTTTGAACTGTATTTTTCTTTTTCTATGTTGCCATATGTATCTCTGAAAATATTTTTCTTCCTGGAGTTGGGAAGTTTTTATTTATTTATTTATTTATTTATTTTTTTAAAGATTTTATTTATTTATTTGACAGAGATAGAGACAGCCAGCGAGAGGGGGGACACAAGCAGGGGAGTGGGAGAGGAAGAAGCAGGCTCATAGCAGAGGAGCCTGATGTGGGGCTCGATCCCATAACGCTGGGATCACGCCCTGAGCTGAAGGCAGACGCTTAACCGCTGTGCCACCCAGGCGCCCCTGGGAAGTTTTTAACATAGGTCTGTTCCTTTAATTTTTTTACATTATTAGCAATAATGCTTATTGAACCTACCTCCCTTTCTCTTTGTTCTGGGCAGACTTTCCTACCTAATAGGCTCATGTAAGTTCTGTTACATTTTTGACAGCTGGTGGAGAATACTGGGTTGAAATGATACCTGTCTAGCTTAGTTTCATCTGTGGAGACCTTGTGGGCTGGGAAGGTGAGAAATAGTTCAACTTTGATGTGTACACTGTACCATTCTTTAACAGCAGCTGGTGCCCTACATATTTTCAGTTTGTGATATGCAGAGACCTATTTAACTTTGAAATCACCCTGGGATAACTCTTCTAGTCTTGGGTGAGCTCTCGGGCACTTGTATGGTCCCCTTTAGCAGCAATTCTCAAATTTTTTGGCCTCATGATGTTGTATACTTATAAAAATTATTGAGCCCCAAACAGCTTTTGTTTATGTTGGCTTCATCAATATTTGCTATATTAGAGACTAAAATATAAATTTAAAAGTTTATTAACATTTAAAAATAATAAATGCATTAAATGTTAACAAAAATAACAGTTTTAATGGAAAATAGTTTTGTAAGTCTCATGTCTGGTTTAATAGAAGACAGCTGATTGTCATAACTGCTGTTTTCAGTGATCTATTGGATATTTTTGTTTTGGTTGAAGTATTTGAAGAAAATCAGGCCTTGTGTAAATATGAGGTTGAAAAAAACAGGAGTGTTTTAAAAGCCTTTTTAGCGGGCACCTGGATGGCTCAGTTGGTTGAGCATACAGCTCTTGATTTCAGTTCAGGTCATGATCTCAGGGTCCTGAGATTGAGCCCAGCATCAGGCTCCACGCTGAGCTGGGAGTCTGCTTGAGTTTCTCTCCCTCCTCCTCTGCCTCTCCCCCTGCTCTCATGCACACTTTCTCTCTCTCTCAAATAAATAAATTTAAAAAGCCTTTTTAGATAATTGTGGATATATTTTGAAACCACTCCAAAATTTATTTTTTTGACACTTCATTGAAGTATGTTCTACATGCCATAAAACTCATTGATTTTTTTTTTTTAAGATTTTATTTATTTCTTGGACAGAGACACCGAGAGAGGGAACACAAACAAGGGGAGTGTGAGAGGGAGAAGCAGGCTCCCAGCAGAGCAGGGAGCCCAATGCGGGGCTCGATCCCAGGACCCTGGGATCATGATCTGAGCTGAAGGCAGACGCTTAACAGCGGCTGAGCCACCCAGGCGCCCCAACTCATTGATTTTTAAATGTACATACAGTTCAATGCCTTATTTTTTTTTTTAGTAAATTTGCTGAGGTGTGCATCCATAACCATAATCAAGTTTTAGAACATTTTCATCAGCAAGTGGTAGTTGCAGTGTGAAGTCTGAACTCTCACCAGTGAGTTTTCCATAATTTGTTACGTTAAAGCGAATTGGTCTGTCTTGTACTTTGAGCAGATCTTTTATGTGTAGAGGATGTAAGTGAATACATACGGTTTTTCCAGCATTTGTAACATTGCGTAGTGGTCATTTGGAAAGTATTTTTTCATTGAGTTATGCAGATCTTCCAAATGTTGCCATATTTCATTAGACAAATTAAAAAAATTTGCATTTGTTAATATTAATTCCTATCTCACCAGAAAAGTCTTCTAAGTTTTGTAGGCTGTGAAGCTCACCAGATGGGAGATACAGGTTTTCCAAAATTCTAATTTTTGCTTGAAAATTCAAATTTTATCATTGGCAAGAAATATTTTCTGTTGTCTTTGAAGTGACTTGTTTGTTTTGTTAATTTTTGAGAAAAATTTTGTCATATATGAGACTGAATAATCATAGATTATCAGTTCAATCTTTTAAATTAAGATGTTGTTCATTGAGGTAACCATTATATTTCAGTATTCAGCCTAAGTGTTTTGTGCCTCTTTGAAGATGTTACTTGAGTATAGAGAGACCTGAGTGATGTGACTGGGGTGAAATATTCTAAGCAGAAGGAACTAACAGTCCAAAGACCTCAGCATCCTTTGACTCGATGAGAGGTTGCTACTAAGGGTCTTAACTAGAATATTCTTTAGCTAATAATGTTCCTCTTCTCCCATCTGTTTAATCTTGTAATAAGATGTTATAGTCCTTGACATCAACAAGGCTTTGCTTCCTTGCCATGGTTTAGGAAGGTATACTATGGGAAAAGATTGGCTAAAACCTAATAGGCCAAAATTTAGCCCAGACAGTATTAAATAAAAGGAGAAACTTCACTGTTCTAGAAAGCCAAAGAAGTACTTTTCTTTTTTATAAAGAAGATTTTATTTGTGTATTTATGTATGTATGTATTTATTTATAGACAGAGAATACTAGTAGGGGGAGAGGCAGCAGTAGAGGGAAAATCTCAAGCAGTCTCCGTGGTGAGCATTGGGCCCCAAGTTGGGACTCGATTTCACGACCCTGAGCTTACGACCTGAGCTGAAATCCAGAGTTGGATGCTCAACTGACTGAGCCATCCAGGTGCCCAAAAAGTACTACTTCAAAGTTTTGAAGTGAGTTTGTCCATGCATATTGAATAAAAAATCCTGCTTTGAGGATAATGTTTTTTGGTTGTGCATTCTTAGATAAGAGGTCACCCTTTTCCTGGCAAGCTATGAAAGTGTTCATCTGTTATTAATTGCCAGTTTTAATGTGTAGCATTTATTATTTATTTTTGATTTAACAAATATTGAGTACCTTCTTTTTATCATTATATTTTTCTGGTGAACTGCCCTAGTTAGAAATAAAGCTGAAAGCAATGTGTGAAAACTTTCCAAGGTGGTAACTTGTTTTCTAGAGTTTTTAGACTCCTGAATTAATGTTAAAATTAAAGTAATTTTAGTGATTTAGAGGATATGTACAAAGAATACATACATTTTTCTCTTGGATTTTTTGAACATTGTCTTATTTTGTAGGATAAAATGGATATGAAGGTAATAGACTCCTAGAAATATGTAGGAACCCTTAGAAGAAGCATCAGCGAAGTGAAAGCAAGAGCAACAAGGTGAAAAAGGCCAAAAGAACCAGTGCTTTTTTTCTTGTTTGTTGATAGCATATATTTCTGTCCCTAGAGTTTCCTTGGAAGGCTCTTAAATAGCCAGTAGTTAACAGCTGGATAACCAGTAAGGATACTCCTTATTGAGTGTTTGGTGGTAAGGATTCCTCTTTGTCTCATCAGTTACCCAGTTTTTACTGTGAAGAAGTTAAAAAAGGGAAAGGATATATTGATTTATTTTTGGTTGGAATGGTGTTCACCAGTAATTTTGTTCTCCCACTCTCTGGAAGCTGTTTAATATAACCATATACATAACCCTAAATGGAGGAGGACCTAAATTCTTTAAGAATCACTGTATACTTCAAAAATTATCCTTTTTTTTAAAAGCCAGCAAAAGATGGATTTGTTTGGAAATAGCAGAGAATTGCAGTCCAGGACTGGCAAGCTATGGCAGAACCATAGACAAGTCCCCAAAATTATCTCGTTAGCAGCGCTTGACCATTTTTAATTCATTGCCTTGAAAAAGAAGAGAGCAAATCATCTAGAATTTCTTGACATTAGAAATCTATATTACCATCACTTAACTATTAGAAAGCATTGTAAAATTCTGAAAGAGAGAGAGAGCTCGGTTTTAAAGACTAAGAATATTGGCAGGCAATGCATATTAAGCCATTCTCATGGAAAATTTTGTGACTGTTTTTTAGTTAAATATATTTAAAAAATTTTAATTCCAGTATATTTAACATGCAGTGTTACATTAGTTTCAGGTGTACAATATAGTAATCCAGGAGTTCCACATATTACTCAGAGCTCATCAGGGTAAGTGTACTTACTATCCCCTTCACCTAATTCACCTATCCTCCCACCCATCTCCCCTCTGGTAATCATCAGTTTGTTCTCTAGAGTTAAGAGTCTGTTTCTTGGTCTCTCTCTCCCCCCCCCCTTTTTTTTTTTTTTAAAGATAGAGTGTATGTGTGTTTGTGTGTGTGAGCGTGGGGGTGGAGTAGGGGTGAGGAGCAAAGGGAGAGGGGGAGAGAGAGAATCCCAAGCAGGCTCCCAGTCAGTGCTGAGCCTGGAACTGGGGCTCGATCTCAAGACCATGAAAAAAACCAAGAGTCAGAGGCTTAACCAGGTGATCCACCCAGGTGCCCCTCTCTTTCTTTTTTTTTAATGTAACTTTTTATTACCTAGTTTGTGCTTGAGGAGTACAATCTTTTTCCCCCCAATCTCATTAAGCTTGAAATAAGGGAATATTTTTGAATGGTGAGCCCAATTGTGCTGTCTTCTGCTGAAGTTACATTGTGTGTGTATAGGCCTGTTAATTCTGTATGTTTCATTTTGATTTGGTTTTTAAATTCTCTGTATGGTAAAAAAGAGAAATTATGTATTTTTATTTGTTCTTTTATTTTATCTTATTTTTTAAGATATTATTTATTTATTTGACAGAGAGGCAGCGAGAGAGGGAACACAAGCAGGGGAAGTAGGAGAGGGAGAAGCTGACTTCCCGCTGAGCAGGGAGCCCAAGAAGCTGGTATCATGACCTGAGCCGAAGGCAGATGCTTAATGACTGAACCACGCAGGCGTCTCTGTTTTTATTTTTTGATACCGCTAGCAAAAGATCTGAAGAGAGGTGGTCAGTGTTGTATTTACACAATACTTTTTTTTTTTTTTTTTTTTTTTTTTGCTCTGAACCAGGGATTTGGTCAAGATAACTTGTAAGTTTTCCTTCATGCTGTAAAATTTTGTGATGAGGAACCTTTGTTTTTCATTTTCATAGTATCTTAAAAGCATATTTGAAGGAAGTATTTCTTCGTTGTTCATATTGAGGTGTTTTTTTTTTTTAAGATTTTATTTATTTATTGGAGAGCACGAGCAGGGGGAGGGGCAGAGGGAGAGGGACAAGCAGACTCTCCACTGAGTGCAGAGCCCAACGTGTGGCTTAATCCCAGGACCCTGAGATCATAGATTTGATAACCTGAATAATTAGTAACTTATTCTTGCCACATGGCTCTTCATGGGCATTGGAACTTAGAATAGGTGCCAGATTCTTAGGAGGGAAGTGTGCTATAATGAGTGTTTCCAGTCTTTTCTGTAATTTCCTGGGGTATATTTGTTTCTCTATGAAAGTGTGTTACCCATGGTGCAGAGCATTTTCAGTAGATGAAGCAGATAAAAGAGAATCTTTTTAAATTATGGTGGATAAATTCCTGGCTTTCTCTTAGTATTTCTGATGATAGATGCTAATTTTCAAGATGAGATGTATTGGTTCTGATTAATTGGAAAGTTGTGCTAATATTGGCTGCTAGGATAGCTTGGAGGCAGAAGGTGTTTTTTGGGTTTAGGTTAGAGAGGGCTTAGAGTTGCTAGATACCCTGCAATGCTTAGGATGGCCCTGCATATTGAAAAGTTCCCCCATATTCCATGATTTTCAAATGTCTTGCCAGAAATTTGTGTAGATGGGGGCGCCTGGGTGGCACAGCGGTTAAGCGTCTGCCTTCGGCTCAGGGCGTGATCCCGGCGTTGTGGGATCGCCCCACATCAGGCTCTTCTGCTATGAGCCTGCTTCTTCCTCTCCCATTCCCCCTGCTTGTGTTCCCTCTCTTGCTGGCTGTCTCTATCTCTGTCAAATAAATAAATAAAATCTTAAAAAAAAAAAAAAGAAATTTGTGTAGATGAAATACCTGAGTATAAGATCCTAACTACATAAATGTGCATAAATACTTTTAGCATTTTTTGAATGCTGAATTTTCTAGCAGTGGGAGTACTGTGTAAGTTGATGGAAGATTGTATTTTGTTTGGAACCTTACCTAGAGTTCTTCTTACTGGAAAATCACTTTAAGTAGCATTGCCTTGTTGGATGCAACCTCTATTCAGCCCCTGTTTGGGAGTGCATGTGTCTTATGGTGTAGCTGTGCTGCAGTGTTTACACGTGCACGTGCACGCACACACACACACATATTTAGCATTTACATATCAACACACATTTTATTATAAAATCCTTTTTTTATAGAGCATTACATTAGTTTTTTGATTGTACGTGAGGTTGGGCTTATTACCTATAAACTTCATTTCAGAATAGTAAAGGGCATATTACAAAATATTTGTTGTAAAAAGGAGAGGGTGGGTTTGGGTCTGATGAGCTTGAGAATCACTGGTGTAGCAGATGCTGAATTTTAAAAAGGGAGACTTGCATTCTTGTTTTGGTCCTGGCCTTGCTAATCAGTAACTAGGTGTGTGAGATCATGGGCACATTGTTCAATCTTTTTGGACCCAGGTTTTTCATCTGTAAAACCCAGAGAATTGGACAAGGTGGTCTCTAGAGATTACTTCTTCTAGAGTGATCTGATTTTAGTTTTGTCTGTTATTCTAATGCAGTTCTCTAGTAGTCTCTTCACCTTGATTATAATGCCCTAATTCAAGACTGATTCGTATAACCAAGTTAGCACTTCTGGAAATGAGAAATACTTGACTATTAATGTTCTTTCCAAGGTAGGCAGCATAAAATCAATGCTTGTATATAAAGAGCAGAGAGTGCCCATATGAGTTTCATTAGTTGTCAACTGGAGAAGATGCTGTTATGGTTGTTGTGATAGTAAATGAAATTAAAGGAGATATTACAAGTGTAATAATAAAAGTGTAAAATTATGGACAAGCCTACCTGACATAATAGATATGCACTGCAGTAGATGTTAATTGAGTAAGTCAAATACCATAAATACTAATAATATTGTATAACATTTTTCAAAGTTTGCAATGTTCCTTACAGTCTGCTCTGAGAAGGGAAACAGTAGCATGGGATCTATATAGGTTTTCTGGAAAGTGGGTCACAATGGATAATAAGTTTCATTTGGATAACTAATCACTACCAGTGTAGCCTTAATATTCCTGAAGGAGTTACCAGGAACTTTGAGTAGGGTAATTAGCTCTCAGAATTTTCAGTTACAGTCATATCCATTATTTAACATTTTTATTTCCACAATGACTCATCCATGAATTATAGAGTGCTTTCCCAAAAGGAATGTAATATTGCTGGAAATAATTTTTTTACTGCTCTATTTTCTTTCTGTGGCGAGGAGTTCCTGGCTGGTTAGTTGGACCCAAAACTCTCCACAAATATTTTAAACTACGTGCCTTTGTATGAAGGAGACTTAACCTTCACAACGCAGTGGAGATTTATTGAAAATGGGCAACACAGAATGCTTATATTTATTCATTATGTTTATTTTATTTTGTATTTTAAAAGATTTTATTTATTTGAGAGAGCACACGCACGCGTGCACCGGCACTTAAGCAGGGGGAGCTGCAGAGGAAGAGGGAGAAGCAGGCTTCTGTGAGCAGGGAGCCTGACATGGGGCTCCATCCCAGGACCCTGGGATCATGACCAGAGCCAAAGGCAGACGCTTAACTGACTGAGCCACCCAGGCGCCCCCATTATGTTTATTTCAAACTATTAATTTCTGTGCTGTGTGCTTTTGTTTTTTTTTTTAGCTGAAATTTTACATAAATGTGTGTCACTAAAAAGGATGCTTTGCTCACATTATTTATTCGACCTCAAAAATGTAGCATTACAGTGTTTCGCAGGCATTGGGAGTGATTAGGGTGGTTGGAGGACTGTGTTAGGTGAAGGGTGGGGCAGTGGTAAAGGTTGTTTTTTGACTTGTAGTTCACTTTACCTTCCTATCTGGGATGCTGCTTTATTTATTTATTTATTTTTTAATTTTTAGGTAAATGCATAGGCTGGAAATGTAATGCAGATAAAACTGCCTTGCTTTCTGTAGAGGGAATCAAATTTGTCCAAGTGTTGACTTGTCTCTGAATTTTTGCATGTGTATGGTTTCTGACTGCTCTGTTGTTGCTCTTCCTACTAGTGAGTTAAGAATCACAGCGTTGGAAGAATTACAGTGTTGGTGGTTTTTCTTCTTCTGACCCATTCCATTCATAATTTGATAAGTTTGAAAAAAATGTTTATTACAAGAGTTAGCTGGAATTTAAACCTAAAACTTGACTCTGCCCTGGTTAAGGTGGCATGTTACAGTCCTTGACAGCTCCTGCCACCTCTTTTTCTGGTGACAGATGGCTTCCCTTCCTGGTTGTAATCCACTGCTGATTTTTTTCAAAGAATGAATACCATGTGTTCTCCATTTTGGCTGTGATTGTCTTCTGCCCACTCATTGGCTTCAGAGGAACTTGAAATTGGATGTACTTGCTATTGGCATTTATGGCAGGAAGTGGATATAACTGTGACTGTCTTTGCCAGGTGTTCCATTTATTAGAAGAATTGTAGCTTCCTAAAATTAAACATCATTTCTTTGTCATACCAAGAGTAAAGTGGAAAAAAAAACCAAGGAAGTAAATTTTATTAATTTTTTTAGAATATACTTTTACTTGATGATACATAGCAAATATTTTTTGGTAGCATATTTATTACAAAATAGGTTTTTAAACCTGAATTTCACATATTCCAAGATTTATAGTGTATTAGATTGCAGTCTGTGTAAGATACTGAATAGATTTAATTTTACTGACTATAGTAAATATAATCTTGAAGGATTTATATCAGAGAGACTCCAAAAACAATTGAAATTGTTTGTGATGTATGGTATTGAACATATATTTGAATATGCTTTGTGGTACAAATGGACACTAGTATCTGTTCGTTTTAATTTTCCTGCTCAGTATCTCTCTTGTCCATTGGTGGATATAAATGATATCATTGTAGGCACTGAGGAAAATTGTAAGTCTAAATCTGAGCTAGTTTAATTCTGTAAAAATTCTATTCATATTTGAAGGTATGGTGTTTGGCTTTAAAAACACTTGCCTAGGTCAGAATAAACAAATATAGGGTATTTCTTGACAAAAAAGCACTATAAACAAATAGTTGCATATTACCCTCATTAGTGTTGGAATTTCTCTCCTCAGAAGTCACTGTTCTCTCAAGAGTCTCCTGTATTTGGCCAAATGAATCTAGTGCAGTAATGGCAAAAGTATTGCCCACTCACTCCCTGCTCAGCGGGGAGTCTGCTTCTCTCTCTTCTTCTGCCCCTCCCCCCTCTTTTGTGGGCTCTCTCTCTTCCTCTCTCTCTCTCCAATAAATACAATCTTAAAAATAAAAAAAGTATTGTCCACTCATGGCAGACAACCTTTAAATGTATCTTGTTAGTCTTTTTGGCTGAACCTAGCTCAGTGGTTCTCAATTTTGGTTGCATGTTGGTGTAACTTGAGGAACTTAAAAAAAAAAAATGCCTAGTCTCATCCTCACCTCTGGAGATTCTGATTTAATTGGGGCTGGAGCCTGGCCTCCATGTCAAGATTTTTAAAAATCTCCCTGCATAATTCCAATGTTCGGTTAAGGTTGAGAACCTCTGGTTACTACTAATGGGTAAGAGCTGGTACTTGAACTGAAACCCGTTTTTCAATTCTCTACCTAGTGAGGTGGTTTATAAACATGGCATCATCTACCAACATGTAAAAACAATTTTCAGTTTGAATGGATACAGAAAGGGGCACCTGGGTGGCTTAGTTGTTAAGCGTCTGCCTTCAGCCCAGGGCTGATCCCGGGATCGAGCCCCGCATCGGGCTCCTCCGCTGGGAGCCTGCTTCTTCCTCTCCCACTCCCCCTGCTTGTGGTCTCTTTCTCGGTGGCTGTCTCTTGTCAAATAAATAAATAAAATCTTAAAAAAAAAAAAGAATGGATACAGAAAATGTTTATCATTGGAAATTGAGAGTACAAATATAACCTGGGAGCTATAAACTTGTTCCAGTATTTTGTGACATTTTAAAAGAATTAGCTTCACAGAGTAGCTGGAAAGGTGAATGAATGCGGAACAAGAGGTGGTCGTGTTGGAGTGGTAATACTCAGGGCATGGGGCTCTTGTAAGGAAGATGAGAAGGGTGAAAGGAAGGGAGGAAAGTCAGACTGAGCTCTGGCTTCTGGAGTCTTGTAAAAAGGGGATGGACTGGGAAGTCAGGATGGGATCTAAGTCTTGAAGTAGGAACTGTACTTCCCTCATCACAGGGCAGCTGGAGCTGGGGCTCACCCTTCTGAGAGACCAGGACGTGATGGTAGAAAATGAATGGAATGAGAAGGCTCCTTTGTATATCCAAACTTGTTCTCTGCCCAGTGGCAAAAGGCTGAACAACCTCTTGTCAGAGCATTTTTCAAGCTTTAGTGAATAAAAATCACCTTTACATTTATGGGCGCTGCTTCCAACCTTCATGGTTTAGGACTGCTGGGGTAGGGCTCAAAATCTGTATTTTTAATAAACACCTTGGTCAAAGTTAGCCACACTTTTTTGTTTGCTTACCGTCTTCACAGTGTTTGCCTTATTTCTTGTACTATTTGTAATTTAATTTTTTAAAAAAATTGGCTCACTTTTAAAAAATGGAATTTTATTATGAAGTCCTTACTGACACACATGGAAAACATATCACTTGTAATTAACAAAAAACTGTAAAAGAAAATAAATAGCTATTTAAAAAGTTTCATATGTATGTTATCATTGAGGATTATCTTGAATATAATTTTGAATATCTGCCTATTGGATTCTGATACAAGTGGTTCTCTCATCATACTTGGAAATGTATCAAATATAGACAACTTTCATTTAGACTGAGTAGTTTTCAGCTCTGGTTGCACACTACAATTGCCTCGGGTGCTTTTAAGATGCTTTTGGCCAGTCCCCATCCCCAGAAAATGTGATTTAATTGGTTTGGGATAGGAGCTGGGGATCAATATTTTAAAAACATTCTCTTAGGTAACCATAATGTATATTTTGGGCTGAGAATTAGAGATTTAAAAAAAAAGTACAATGTAAATAGACTAAGAAGCATAAATTCATGGGTGCTAAATGAATATATTTGGGTAGAATTAGAAATAAGGAAGCGTGGCCACGTAGGGGTCTGTCAGGAAGGAGGTCAAAGAAGGTGAATTGGTAAAGCACCGACATTCTTTATCCTCATTATCTCCTCTCCCTCAACCTGCTTCTCCTGTTCTCTGTTGTTGATGAATGATAAGATTTTTTAATCTAGTCAGATAGTCCTCAAACTTTTTTTTTTTTTTTTTTAAAGATTTTGTTTATTTATTTGAGAGAGAGAGCAAGAGAGCATGAGCAGGGGAGGGGAGCAGAGGGAGAGGGAGAAGTAGGTTCCCTGCTGAACAGGGAGCCTGACGTTGGACTCATCTCAGGTCTGGGATCATGACCTGAGCCAAGGCAGATGCTTAACCAACTGAGCCACCCAGGCGCCCAGATGGTCCTCAAACTTGAGTGTACATCAGAATACATGGGGAAGGTTTGTTAAAGCACAAATTGTTGGGCCCCACCCTCATAGTTTCTAATTGAGTAGGCCTGGGGTGGGGCCCAAGAATTTGTACCAATAGTTTCCCAGGTGATGTTTACGCTGCTGGTCTGTCTGGGCTAGAAACCTAGAACATGAGACTTAGATTTATTTTTTTCTCTATACATCCAGAAAACTTAAATGATAAACATAAACCCATATTTCCATTGCCTAGAATTAGCAAATATTAATGGTGTGTGGAGAAATTATTCATTATGAATTAATATTCCCTCTTTGGTCATTATAGGCATGTAGGTATCTTATTTTGCACTTTTGAGTAGAAGGAATAAAATATGGCAACTTTTCTGGGTTTAAGATTAGTGCTTTTTAGGTTAAACTATATTTTTCTATTTAAATAGTTCCTTTTTTCGAGTAGTTCACAGAATTAATAAGCTGTATTTATTTGCGTGTCTAGAAACCTGGGAGGAGAAAGGGTAAGCTGTTATATAGGGTGGTATAAACAGGTTTGATAGTGTTGTGAAAACATAGGAAGTCAGAATCTGAAGGAATAACTCTTACCATTTGTTCAGTTCTAAAACAGCATGCTCTCCCTATGGATAACTGACATTCTGCACAAATACACAGGTTGGGAGGAAAAGAGTAATGATGGGTATTATTTATTTAATAAACACTGAATTCATAATCAGTGCCATCGACTTGATTCTGCAACAGTTAAGGTAGTTGTGATTGTTTAGCTTTTTGTCATGCTTTAAATAGATGCTTCATTTTGGTACAGATCTCTCTAGCCAAGTTAGTTTTGTGAGATAGCAATGATGCTGTTTTTATATTCTTCTGAAGAACATTATTAATCACCTCTGTGTATTTTTTTCTTTATCTTGGAGCTAATGTCAGTATTCCCTGAACTTGCTAGCCTCTGAATTTTCCTCACCACTTTTTAAATTTAAATTTACATTTTTTTTTAGATGGTGGAGATAGGGGCAGAGAGAGAGAATCTCAGGCAGGCTCTAGGCTCAGCCCTGAGCCTGATACAGGGCTTGGTCTCATGACCACTAGATCATGACCTGAGCTGGAGTGTCCAAGGGCTGGATGCTCAACCGACTGAGCCACCCAGGTGCCCCTTCCTCACCATTTTTTTTTTTTTTAAGATTTATTTATTTGAGAGAGCGAGAGAGCATAGGAGGGAAGGGGTAGAGGGAGAGGGAGAAGGAGAGGGAGAAAGAGAATTTCAAGTGGACTCCTTGCTGAGTGAGGAGCCTGATGGAGCCTGATGTGGGGCCTAATCCCAGGACCCTGACATCATGACCCGAGCTGAAACCAAGAGTCAGATGCTTAACCAACTGAGGCACCCAGGTGCCCCTCATCACTTTTTGAAGTGAAGATTTGTGCATGGCTTGTAAAGTATAAACTTACTATCTGATGAAAATCTTTGTATAGCTTCAATTTGTCTCCCTCTTTCCATCCTTTCCTCCTTCCTCCCCTCTTGGCTCCCTCCCATTTATACATCCATCTCTCCATTCATTCTTCATATCACAGTATTTCCTATAATTATCTTCTTGACACACACTTTCTTTCCTCTTTTCCTGTTTGCTCTCTTTCTTGAATTATTTGTTCCCTCTGCTAGAATTTTTTGTCATCAGTCGTAGGCAGACCTTAGGAAAATAATCCTTTCCTGTTTTTCTTTTAACAGGAGGGCCAGTTTATATTTGCAGTTCACACAGTAAGTATGTGCAGGTTGTAGAAGATAGATAAAAGCAGAGACCATACAAATTACTGATGTGTTTGCTTCAGTTTTCATACAATCTGGGGATTTTTTCTCTCCTCTCTGGAAACTGACCCCTCCCTCCCTCCCTCCCTCACTCCCTCTTTCCTTTCCTTTCCTTCCTTCCTTCCTTCCTTCCTTCCTTCCTTCCTTCCTTCCTTCCTTCCTTCCTTCCTTCCTTCTTTTTTCCCTTGGCAAATAGGAGTGTGGTCTTAAAGCCAGTCTTGACTTTCTAGGTAGTATTTGATCATCTTTCAAGTGTTTGCAGTAATTAGAACCAATATGTCAAAGCACACTACCTATGTTGTTTCTGATGTCTGGGTCTTCTAGATTCAGAGAAAGATAGGTTATTGGTTTTTTTAACTGAATTTCTCCTATTTATGGATAAGTATCTGAAAATTCACAAAGAGGAAATTATTTTACATGTTATATGCTGTAAAAATCAGGTATTCAAAGTTTGAACTATCACAACTTTGAGTTCATGAGAATTAGCCAAACTCTGAAATCTAAGGCCAGTCATTAGCTGACTGCCTTGTTTGTAGAGGGCTTCTCTGAAGCCAGATGATTTTCCAGGAACTGGGCACATGGTATGATGAACATCACAAAACAATTGCAGTTGGCTACAACAGCATGTTGTAAGCCTTTTAGGATTTTCGTTTTTGCCAGACATTCATGTGTCACTGGGATCCTTGCCTCCTTTTAAAAATAATTCACTTGGTTTGTACCTTGCCTGTTTGTATATTTACCTGACCTTAGATGGTGCAAAGTTCAGCATTTAGGTAAAGTGGGTGGCAGTGTTTTTCTCTGGTATGTCACTATGCATTATCTGGGATGGAATGCTTTGTGGGTTTCCTGTGGTTTCCTGATGAGAGAAAGCTGGTCCAACTGCATTCACTGTCACAAGATGACCTTTGTTTCTGCATATTTTCTACTTCAACATAGCATTGTCTAACCAGTCTATCAATAAATATTTATTGAGTGCCTACTGTGAATGCCCAGTAGTATGCTGGGTGCTTTGAGTGATGCTGTAAGAAAGGGGGAGGGGGAGAAAGAGAAACAGACATGCTTGTGAGGAGTTTAAAACCATGTTGTCATGAAATATATTTGCTCTGTGGTTTCATAAAGATGAATTTAGGAATGGTAGAATTCCAGAGTATTTTAACTTAGACTAGCTTCAAGATTTGAATTATAAGAGGTAGCTGTTTCCTTACTAAGGTGTAACTTGTTCATGTAAGTGGAATATTATTTAATGTTAAGAATTTCCTTAAATTTGGTATTTATAGATTTTAAAAAATTATTATCTTAAAATATAGAGTGTATTTCCCACAATTTCAGAATTTAAAAAGTTATTGAAATGGAAAGATACTCATATATGGCATATATACTGTGATCAAGTTTTTGGAAGTAGTGTAGTCATAACATAGTGTTAAAAACACACAAAATGGAGTCAGGCTGCTGGGTGGTTCTTAGGAAGGTGACCTAGGGCTGGTTACTTTTCTCCTTTGTGTCTTGGGTTCCTTATTTGTAAAATGAAAATAATAATAGTGCATCATGGGGAATATATGAGATTTATATGAGTTAAAAATACATGGAGCATTTAAAATACGGACTGGCACTAATTAAATGTTAGCTCTTTTATTCTTATTATAATCTTTTTTTTAAAGGATGAAATTCAGCATAGGAAAAGATTTTTTTGAAGGATACTCACCAGAATATTTTCAGTGATTTTCTCAGATGAGTAGGATTATGGATTTTTTCTTTTTCTTTATCTATAATTCCTTTTTTTCTCTTATGATGGGTGTGCTTTTCTTATATAATGAATTAAAAGGTAATGGATAAGATTTAGTCTGAGTGTTTATATGAATTGTTACATGACAAAAGCTAGAGTTAATTGCTAGTAAATTAGTAAATATTTGAGTGGTATTGAATTGGCTACGAAGGTATGATTTTATCTTTTAAGCTCACAATTTAGTATAGGAAACATGGTAGGAATACAGAGGGGAAGAAATTCTAAAGGCGGTCTTGTTCAATTCTCCATCCATCTCTTTCAGAGTGTCCCTGCCAGATGTAGTATCAACATTAAATTTGCAGTGACTGGTTGTTATGTGGTAATTTATTCAACTTAAAAAGAGTTTTTTGATAGACATCTAAATGTTAGGAAATTTTCTTGGATTGAACTAGACCTGCCTCTGTAATGCTTCTTCCAGGATAATGATGTAATAAAAAGGAGTTTATCAAATGGATATTGACTAGGTTACAGAATTGCTGGTAGGCTGGTGAGGCTTAACTTCTACAATGTTCTCTACTGTGGCGATGAAGAAATCTTCACTACTGCCATTGCTTCACCAGATTCTGGGGAAGATTCTGCAGTTGACCGTTTGATGCCACTTAATAGCCAAGAGCTGGCCTCGTAATCACTGGGAAACTGCTGCTGTTCCCATCTCCCAGAGGAGGATTCATTTGTCACCATCTGTAACGTAAAAATGGAAATAGGGCCTCTTTCTTTTTGTCACTCAATTGCAAGGCAGTCTTCTGTGCATACATCTGATTGGCCAAGTCTGGGTCAGATGCCTGGGTCTAGCTACAGGGGAGTGTGGGAATTTGAGTTTGTATTCCTACCTTGGGGAAGCAGGACTCATAACAAGGGGATTTCTTCACATGTAGAAAGGCTACTTAAAAGATTATGAGCACAAGTACATGAAAAGATGTTCAACATTGTTAGTTATTAGGGAAATGCAGATCAAACCCATCCACTAGGATGGCTATACTAATGGTGGGAAAAAAGGGAAATAACAAGTGTTGGTGAAGATGTAGAGAAATTGGAACACTTTTACATTGGTGGGAAGGTACAGTGATTCAGCTGCTATGGAAATCAGTTTGGCAGGTCCTGAAAAAGTTAAACATAGGATTATCATATGACCGTGCAATTTCACTCCTGGGTATATGCCCCAAAGAAGTGAGAACTTGAGACTCTTAACAAGTACAAGTATATACATGTTTTTATAGTAGTGTAATTCACGATAAGCGAAGTTTGGAAACATTCCACATATCCATCAGTGGATAAATGGATAAACAAATTGTGGTATCTTTGTACAACAGAATATTATTCAGGCATAAAAAGGAATGAAATTCTGATACATATTATTATGTGGGAGTACCTCCAAAACATATTAAGTGAAAGAAGGCAGGTGAAAGTCACATTGTTTGATTCCATTTCCATGAAATATCTATAATCTATAGAGCTAGAACACCAGTTGGTGGTTGGTCTGTGGGAGGGAGGAGTGGCTGGAAACTGCTTAACGAGTAAGGATTTTTACTTTGGTGGGTTGAAAGTATTTTGGAACTAGATAAAGGCGGTGGATGCACAACATTGTGCATATACTAAATGCCACTGAGTTGTTCACTTTAAAATGGATGGTTTTATGTTATGTGAATTTCACCTCTAAATTATTATTTTTTTTTAAAGATTTTTTTTTATTTATTGGACAGAGAGAGAGACAGCCAGCGAGAGAGGGAACACAAGCAGGGGGAGTGGGAGAGGAAGAAGCAGGCTTCCAGTGGAGGAGCCTGATGTGGGGCTCGATCCCAGAATGCCAGGATCATGCCCTGAGCCAAAGGCAGATACTTAACGACTGAGCCACCCAGGCGCCCCTAAATTATCTTTTTAAAAGTTTATGAATTGCCACTAACAAAACATGTTCACTGTGAAGGTGATGATTTATTTACTATAGGCTGAAGGCTTCACGTACATGGATTCTAATGCTTATGGCAGCATTGCAAGATAGGTATTAGGGACAAGAAAACAAAGAACTATATTAGTGGGTTAAAAAAAAATCTTTACAGTTTAAAATACTGACTTTGAATCTATCAAATTAAGAGTGAACTTTTGAAATCTAATCAAAGCCCGCCAGTAGAGAGCACTCTTGTTACTTAACCTTGCTCTGATTATGTCTAGAGCATCTTATGTCATAAATTTAGATTTGTTGTATGAATGACAGCTGGAAGCATCTGATTATGAACTTGCAGTTCTTTGAATTATGTTTTATCTTCCAGTTTTCAATATTGTAGTTGAAATGCTGTGTTTTTCCACTGAAAAGGTGTATTTGCAACCTCATATATTTGAAGTATGATATTCTTTATTTAAAGGAAACTATGAAAATTATTATAAACAGTAAAAATATATGTGTTTTATGATTTGTTTAAAAGAATTATGGGTAATTTGTTTAAAAGAAATAGTAAATTAGTTTTTTTTTTAACTAGGAAAGGAATTTCTTTTTGGTAGTCCATTTCCTTTTTTGTTTTAAATTTTTTAAAAATATATTTTATTTATTTATTTGAGAGAGCGAGAGAGAGAGTACACAAGCAGGGGCAGGGGCAGAGGGGGAGGAAGAGGAAGAGGGAGAAGCAGGCTCCCCACTGAGTGGGGAGCCCGATGCAGGATTCAATCCCAGGACCCTGGGATCATGACCTGAGCTGAAGGCAGACTCTTAACTGACTGAGCCACCCAGGTGCCCCTGTTTTATTTAATTTTTGTACCTAGTTCTAAATCTTGGTTAAATACACTTTTTTGGGTTTGCCAGATATTGATATTTTAGGCATGACAGGTCCATTGAGAACATTATATGAGTGAAGGTTTGCTTCCTTCAGTAGCACTTTGAATTTAAAAAGTAGTAATCACTCTTTCATGTTTTTTTTTTTTAAGTAAGCTCTACGAACAACAGGAGCTTGAACTCACCACCCTGAGATCGAGTTAAATGCTCTACCGACTGAGCCAGCCAGGCGCCCCCTGGTGGTCATTTTTTAACAAAAAATTTTAGTAACATTTCTTTTGAAGCCATTTAGTGACATCTAAAATTTTGAATTATTTTAGCAATGTGTATTTTAATTTGGCATACACTAAATGCTTTTTGATCATAACTTGTAGTCATATAATATGTATGCCTAAATAATCAAAATATAAGTTTCATGATAAAACATTTGCTCTTTATGGGAGTTGTACTTACATATTTTAAATTTTATTTTTTTCTGAGAAAATAATGTTGGTTGTCAACTACTAACTTTATTTTACAACTCATTTTATAACAAGTCAGCTTGAAAATCACTAGTGTCGTGTTTCTTCTATCACATGGACACCATCAGGTTCTGTAAGATTTCACTATAGGAAGGTTAGGGTTTGGGGGAAACTACCCAAAATATATGCAACTTTTTAACTATGACAGTTAACAGAAATAATAAATGGTACCTCAGGAGATAACTTGGATAGCTCCAGGGCGGCAGGTCATTTTGGCTGGAGGCTGCTTCAGCAGATGCTGAAAATTCATAAAAATAATAGAGTAGAAATGCTTGCTTGCACTGCTGAGACAATGCAGATGGAAGTGGATTTCTGAGCCCCAGAGGAAATGCAGCCTGCCTTGAACAGAGAGCCCTGAGTGTTAGGGGTGTGCTCCTGTAGGAAGGGAGTGCCCTGGCTGCAGGTGCTCATTTTTAATTTTCCTAAAATAGAGCTGAAAGGATTCCTGTTTATGCAACAGCCAAGCTGAGGGCATTTTCCTTTCTGCTGAAGGCTATAATTCTGCTTCTGCCCTTTGTTGTTTCTTTGCCTAGGAGAAATTACTTACGAATCAACACAGCTTTGATGTGATGATAGTTCTGTATTTATCATGATTATGTACGAGCTAATACATAATATAAAAACACACTTTATAGCAAAACAGCCTGTATGTGTGTCCTTTGGAGTTTGCCACTTTGATTGTATTCCATTTTAGCCACTGCTTTTTAGAGTAATTGCCATAGCTAGTTGTGTTAGCTTGACATTTTGATTTCAAAGATCTTATTATAGTCTTGTTCGAAATGTCAAGCAGTGACTTCAGAGTTTCTGAATGATAGGCACAAACTCTTACTAGTGCTTTGTTAGAGCATAAGATGATTTTACAGTTTCTTTGTTACTGTCTCTGTCTGTAAAGTATGTGTATGGCTTAAGTGAGAATTTTACTTCAGTCTAGAGATTACATTTAGATTGCCTAATGAAACTTTTATATATTGACCTCAGGTTATTTGCTGTCTGAGTTTTACACTTATGTGAATTTTGAACTTGGTTAGAAACTTGATGACACTAGGTGGGGAAGGGGTTTTCATAGCAAGCAGATTTTGCATATAGGCCAAATCTCAAGGAAAAGTATTGTTTAATATAGCTTTAAAAAAAAAAGTTGTGTGTATGTAAGTAATCTCTACACCCAGTATGGAGCTTGAACTCACAACCTCAAGATCAAGAGTCACATACTCCTCCAACTGAGCCCGCTAGGCGGCCCAGTTAATATAGCTTTTAAATATCCCTCATTAGTGTATATTTGAAGGGTCAGCAAATTTTTTAGTTTTAATGTACTAACTGTAGTAAACATTTAACTTACTAAATGTTCATATGGTTGTAATTAAAGTTTCTTGACTGGAGACTAAGCTTCTTGACTGGAGACTATTCCCAAGAGACTGACTTTAAATATGTGGAAAGTCATATTATCAGAGTATTACTATTAAGAATATTGATCTGTATATTCTTCAAGAAGAATATTGTAATTAGTTTCTTTTATAAAGTACAATTGTGTCATCTTCGGGAAGCAGACATTGTATTATAGCAGTGTTGCTTCTCTGAGCAGTGTAAATAATAAAGTAATTTGTAGTGATTTTTATAACATTTATTTCTCATTACAAAAGTAGTAAAACATATGGTAAAACATCTTAATATATAAATGTTTGTAGGAAAGAAAACTCTCTTGTAATTCCATTTGTCATAGACATATCCAGTTGGGAGTATACTTAATGTGTCTATTTGTCTATATGTGTGTATACACATGTACTCTATTACTTTTTAAAATTTAATATGAGTTGAGCATTTCCTCTATGTTAGCAAATATTCTTCAGAAATGTTATTTTAAATGACTACATAAAATTGTTGAACTTTTAGCTGTTCTTCTGTTGTTAGACATTTAAGATTTTTCAAATTTTTTTATATGTAATACTGTTATGGCCATATTTTTTAATACATTTTTACATTTCTGATTATTTTCCTGTGATTGCTGAAAAATTGAATCTCTGTTGATCAAGGAGAATCAAAGGATTTACAAGAGAATTTGTTTTTTTTTAAGACTTTATTTTGAGAGAGAGAGAGCAAAAGCAGGGGGCGGGGTGGGGGGGAGTGGCAGAGGGGGAAGGAGAAGCAGGCTCCCCGCTGAGCGGGGAGCCCAATGTGGGACTTGATCCCAGGACCCCGGGATCATGACCTGAGCTGAAGGCAGATGCTTAACCAACTGAGTCACCCAGGCGCCCCAAGAATTTCTTTTTCATATAAATTTATGAATTCTTTAAAATGTTTAACATATATTTATTAGTTTGTAATTAGAAATTGTTACAAAAATGACTGTACAAATTGCTATATTGTCTGTCTTATGTTTGGAGAGAAATGCAACATTGCTAAAACATAGCTTCTGCTTTCTAAGGATGACATACTTGTGCTTATAAAATAAAAGAGATGAGTATACTTTATTGACACGTTCAGAAAGATTGGACCACATTAGGTGATCACCGGTAGTGTGTAAGAATGCTTGTCTTTCTCTTGTTTATATAATGTAAAAATGCCTTACCGAAAAAAAAAAAACAAAACAGAACTTTTGCCTGCTTTAAAGGTTAAAAAGTATTATCTTGTTTTGTTTTAATTTGTATTGTTTACATTTTCAGGTGCTTATTTGCTATTTGCATATTATCTTATTTGTATATTCCAATTTTTAAGTTTTTGTTGGGAAAGTCATCGACTTCTATGGGCACTTTATAGAGTGAAAATATAATTTTCACATTTGTTGTAAATAATTTTTAATGTTTGTCATTTGCTCCTTAGTTTTTGTTTTTTGATGTACAGAGTTCTAAATTTCCAAGCAATAAAGTGTGCTTTTCTTTATAATTTCTTACATTTCTTTTTTGTTTAGAAAGCCCTTCTATGTCTGAATATCATTATATATGTCTGTATTTCTTTTTATTTCCTAATTAATTTGAATTTACACTTAGTTTTTTAATCTTCCTGAAATTTACTTTAAAATTTGGTGTGAGGACAGCATACTTACTATGATGTTTTCCTAATAATTGCAAGGTTTTCTAAACACTGTGTTGAATGATCAGTCCCTTTCCTTTTGGTGTGGCATTTCCTTTTTCTTTATTAAGCACTTAATTATTGTAAGAGCTATTCTATTAATCTTTTGATATTCTTCCAGTACTACATTGTACTAAGGATGTGCTGGGCGTTGAAAAAAATTTCCTTTATATAAATATTTGCTGTTCTCAACTCATTATTCTTGTGTGGTGCCAGATATTCTTACCCCACTCTATACATGCCAGCTGCCTCAGGTTTCAGCTTTAATGTTCTCCAAAGGGACCTTTCCTATCCACTCTATCTAAAGTAGGATCACCCACTCCTGATCTGCCACATTATCCTATTTCTTTGTTTTTTTCTCTTTTCCTTTCCTTTTCTTTCTTTTCTTTTCTTCTCCATGTCCAGCATGGGGCTTGAACTCACGACCCTGAAATTGAGAGTTGCATGCTCCACTGACTGAGGCAGCCAGGTGCCCCTATCCTTTTTCTTCAGTAGTGTTAATCACAATTGGTAAATAGCGTGGTTGACACTTCATTTATTGTCTCTTTCACTGGAATATCAGTTCCATGAGGGTATCTTAATTAACTTGCTTACTGCTATATCTCTAGCACCTGACATGTAGTAAGCACTACATAAATATTTTTTGACTTACTGAATAAATTCCAAATGTACTTTAGAAACATTTTTTTCTAATTCAACTACTATCAGTGTTATGTCAAACCTACAAATTATTTTGGAAATAATTTGAAGTATGGCTTATTTCCCTATTGATTAAAGCTTACTACATTTTTCAGCAAGGTTTTATTGTTTTCTTCATTTAAATCACACACGTTTCTTTTTTTTTTTTTTTTTTAAAGATTTTATTTGTCAGAGAGAGAGAGAGAGAGAGAGCCCGTGTGTGTGCACAAGCGGGGGGGAGTGGCAGGCAGAGCAGGCAGGAGAATCTGGCTCCCCGCTGAGCAAGGAGCCCAATGAGGGACTCTATCCCAGGATCCTGAGATCATGACCTGAGCAAAGGCAGATACTTAACTGACTGAGCCACTCAGGTGTCCCATAAGTCACTCACATTCCTTGTCAAGGTTAGTGCTGTGTAATTTGTAAAAAAATTTTTTTTTAACTTTTAACTTTTAAAAAATTTAAATTCAATTAACATATATTATTAGTTTTAGATGTAGAGTTCAGTGATTCATCAGTCTTATATAATACCCAGTGCTCATTCTATCATGTGCCCTCCTTAATGTCCATCACCCAGTTACCCCATCCTCCCACTCCCCCCAAATTTTTTTTTCTACTTTGGAATTTTTTTCCCATCATATTTTTTGAGTAATTAAAAAAACACAACCTCAAACTTAGAGAAAAGGTTCACAAACAAGGATTTCCTCCTACATAATCATAGTATAATCATCAAATTCACAAAATTAACATCAATAAATTGCTACCATCTCCTCCTCAGACCCCACTTAGATTTCATCAGTAGGCCTAATGATGATTTTTATAGGAAAAGATTCAGTTTGGAATCACAGGTTGCATGTCTTTCAGTTTAGGGCTGTTCCTCAGTCTTTGTCTTTTATGATCTTGACATCTAAAGATAGACCCATAGATTTATAGACTACAGTTTAGTTTCGTCTCATGGTTTCCTCGTGATATATTCAGGTTGTATATTATTGGAAAGAATAGCACAGAAGTTATGTTTTGTTCCTGTCATTGCATCCTTTTAGGTGGCACATGATTTTGATTTGTCCCATTACTGATGATGATCTTTTTGGTCACCACTCAGTTAAGGTCATGTCTGTCAGGCTTCTCCACTGTGCAGTTATTCTTTCCCTTTGTAATAAATGTTTTGTGAGGGGATACTTTGAGACTTATGTAAATAGCCCTTCCTCATGATGTAGGTTGTAGGCAGCCTTCATTATTTATTTTGATGTTCAGTTTGTCCCAGAATTGGGCAGTTGTCCATTCAGGCTAGATCTTATATCTATTTGACATGTTTCCATTATTCTTTGAGTACTATCTTTCTGGCATAATAGGAGATTCCAGACTCATCTTGTACTTTCTGTGCTTCAGCCTAGAATCAGCCATTTCTTTCAGGAGCCTTGGTTCCTTTTAGTGGAAAATATTTAGAAGCCAAGATCTGAGCTTTAGGTGTGCTCATTGCTGTTGAGATTTTACTGCTCCCAGTCTATCTCAGTGGACAGAACTAAGGCATATCTCTATGTATGTGCACATAAATGTATTTGTCTCTATATATTGAAAAGCTTGAGTTCCAGTCCAACACCACAGGATTCATTCTAGTTACTTTTTTTTTTTTAATTTCTGTATTTGTAAATCCCTTTCTTAGAGTGAGGACCTTGGCTGCTGTTATCCTTAATATATTTGCATATTTTATCAGTCTATATGTAACAGTGTCCTGTCTCTGCTGAGGCCCTCCCCCCAGTATGTTTGAATGTTATACCACAAACTATAAAATTTGTTTTATCAACAAAAACAAAATTCTGAGCTTAAAATTGCTAACACAGTGAGTTTTAAATATTATAAAGCTGAGGTATTATTTCTGTCGTAGTGTACAGTGTCCCCTTACTAATGCATACATATATTTATATGCTTTTTTCCCCTGTAGTGTGGGTAGAATGAAAGAACCTAAGGATTTAGCATTGCTTGGGTAAGGAAATACTGTTCTGTGTTTTATTAACTCAGTTCTTTAGCACACCATTGGCTTTCCTCTTTTTGACTTCTCACCCTCCTAAATGTTTTTTGTAATTGCTGATTTTGTGCCTAACCCCAATAAGTTTCTTCACTCAAATGGTTAGAGATAACTGAGTTTCTATTACTCCTGTAGTTCGGTGTTTATTGATATTTCTTATAATCTTTGTGTTTGAGAATAAAGTGTTAATTGCACTTGAGTCAGTGCCATTGCTGCCATCAGAGCATCGTAGGCTTATAATTAGCAATTTTGTTGTTTGTTCGCTTAAGGTTGTAACTACATGAACACTGAAGAGTTAAACTTCATTAAAATCACATAAGGCTTTCTTTTTCTTGGAAAATAAGGTTAGTTAATATGCTCAGATTACTTGTAGTTTTATTTTTGATATGCCTCTGTTAAGGAAAACACTTGGGTAGAGCATCAAAAAAAGCCTCATGGCTTTTTATTGCTGAAATTAATAGAGGGGAGAGGGGCAAAGGGAGAGAAAGAATCTTAAGTACCCTCCATGCCCAGCATGGAGCCTGACGCCAGGCTTGATCTCATGAGCCTGAGATCATGACCTGAGCTGAAATCAAAAGTCGATGCTTAATTGACTAAGCTACCGAGGCACCTCTGATATTTGTACCTTTAAAAATCTTCTTTTAGTATCTTTTTCTTTTGCCGTTGATTATTTATAATTAATTACTTTTCATGTTATCATCACATCTGGTCCTCTCTGAGGTAATTATCCCACATACTCTGCAGTTTACTCTGTAGAACAGTTGTTTCTCTGGTGCAGCTGAAAATTCTCAGGGAATTTTGAAACTCTGAGCCACAGACGTCCTTGCACTTTGTTGTAAAATGGGACAAAGGTTCTGTAGAGCCTTGCAGATTTTGTGTCCCAGACACTGGCTGTCTTTTTCACTTAGGACAAAATCAAATATGTACTTTGTAATATATCCTTTTTTAACTACAACTTTGGAATTTACATTCAAACAATAAATCAGTTCTTTTAAATGGTTGTATTTCCTACTGGTAGGAATTTTCAGTGACAGGTCAATCAGCAAATAATCAGACAGGTTTTTTTTTTTTTTTTTTAAGGCTTTAATTGTGCCTTTCTTTTTATGTGTTTCAAAATTGTATGCTTTTGAATTGCTGTTGGGATTCTTATGACCTAGCTTGTGAAGGACATTTTGAGCAATTAAGTAGGAGCTCTTAGTGGATCAGTAGTTGTCTTCATTTAACAACTCACCTAATAATGAAGAGCATCAGAATGAATTTGGAAGATTTGATATGAAAGGAAGTGACTTCTGAAAAGTTGTTTATTTGTGCTTATACTGGCAAGTTAGGAAATATCTGTTGATAGGACGTTAGCTTATTGAAATTTGTGGTAATAAAACCTTTGTTTTTCCATGCTTCGGCATATCATATGATGATTCCATTTTAAGTGTGTATTTTAAGGATTTTTAGAGGATATGGGCCATATGTCTTGTCTCTGGCCTCTAATTTTCTCTCCTACTTTTTGAAGAACAGTTCTTCAAGCCCCACATTGGGTGTAGAGCTTACTTAAAAAAAGAAAAAAAAGAAAAATTCCATTTTTCAGTTGAGAAACAGCTAATTGATTCATAACCATTATTCTAATAAAGTAATTTTCATAAATTTTAAGTTTCATATTGGGATTATGTTATGAGATTGTTTTCTTATTTCTTGCAGATTTTACTTTGATGAAGAATTATAAGCTAGAATCCATATGAAGGCACTACTGAGATAATCTAGTCAGTGGTTTTTGAAAAATTTTAAAAGCTGCAGACAACCTTTTTACAAACAAATATTATTCTGATATAAACAAAACTAATTTTAAGAAGTAAAATAAAGAAGGCAGAGCTGTTCTGACTGAGACAAGAATGGGGTCGTCCACATCTCCCGGTATTGTTCTGCCAGGCATTTCCTGAAGATGATCTCCGGAATCCCTAGGACTTCACAGAGTCTGGTTTGATAAGTCACCCATCAACTTTTCGGTTTTACACACAACTACAAATAGTAATTACCATTTATTGATAACTTGCAATGAGACAGGTGCGTGCTCACGTGCTCTCTCACATTGCTAATTATAATAATCCTGCAAGTTAAATTTCATAATGTTCATAGTATAGATTAATAAATAAAGGTTCAGAGTATTTAAGTAAATTCACTTAAGTCATCCTAATGAAACCAGGAATTAAACACAGAGCCAGATCTTTCTTGGTCTGTATTTTCCCCTTAACCTAGAATTTTTAGCAAAATTCAACCAAGTGAATGTTAAAGATCTGAATTGGCTTTATTAATGAACTCATGAATCAGGGAGTATCCCATCTAACAAGTAGAGGCAAATTCTGGGAAATGTATAAAGTAAAAGCATTTTATGGTAGAAATGGGGGCCTCATTTAGCAAAAGAAAATAAAGGACTGTTTTAGGTAAGGTCACCTTTCCTTTAGCGACAGGCAGGGAGTCTTATTAGATGCATTTCCTCATCTTCCTTTGGGGGATAGAGATCGCCCACATGACAGATTACCTCATTGGTGCTGGCTAGAAAAATACTGGCTGATGGGTTAAAACTACATTTCTCGGGGAGGTTGAAACTGCAGTTGGTTAGGCCTTAAGTCCTGGGTTGGTGACTTGACCTAGCCCTAAGCGACTCCCTTTTGGGCCTGTGGTTTTCTTTTTAACAGGTCCTATCACTTCCTCTTCTTCTTCTTCTTCTTCTTTTTTTTAAAGATTTTATTTATTAGAGAGCGAGAGAGCAAGCATGAGCGGTGGGGAGAGGCAGAGGGAGAGGGACAAGCAGACTCCCCTTTGAGCAGGGAGCCTGATGTGGGGTTTCATCCCAGGATCCCAGGATCATGACCTGAGCTGAAGGCAGATGCTTAACTGGCTGAGCCCCCCAGGTGCCCCTGTCACTTCTTTTAGTTTCTGTGACGTGTGTTTTCTTGATTCCCCCCATTTTTTTGGCTGCTCCTCTTGTCTCCTTTGTCTCTCATACTGTACCTGCCATTTAATGTAGGCTTAGTCGTATGAGTATTCTGTCTTACTGTCTTTTCTTAGGGATGCTTATTCAGTATTGTGGCTTCAGTTAACATCTGTGTATCAAAGCTTCCACATTTGTATCTTTGACTCATGTTATTCCTTCAAGCTCCAGACCCACATATTCAGTTTGCTCTCTTGAAACCTCTTATCAATATCTCAAAAGCTCCTTAAATTCAGCACATGGTTTTTCCTCAATTCTTGTCCTTCCTGATTTTTTCTCATTTTTATTTATGGTATCACCCACCACTTGTCCGGGGTATTTAAGTCAGAAACTTTAGAATCTTCCTTGATTGCCTCACTCCTTCATTTCCCACCTGGTCAGTCAAATCCTGGTGATTTTTTTTCCTTCTTAAGTATTTCTCTGAGCCATCCATTTTTCCAACTCCTTTGCCACTACCATCATAGTTTGGTCATCATCATTTTTAGCTTAGATTATTGCAAGTCTCCCAGTTTTCTTGTCTTTCTCCTTACCCCTAATGTGCAGCCACATCAGAGCAAGTTTTAACTTTTAGTGATGTTTGAGTTCTGGCTTCATACTCCCTAATTATCTTGGTCAATTTACTCAGTCTTTTCAAACCTTAGTTCCACACCTGTAAAATCGTTCTAATAATCCTAACCTCATGGTATAATAAATCCTTACCAGTTTAATGGTATAATATGTGCTTGGCATGTGGTAAGTGCTTGATATATTTGTGATGATGGTAATGATAATACTCTGCTCAGAACTTTTCAGTGGCTTCCTGCTGCCCTTAAAGTCTGTTAAAACTCTTGCCACACTTCCTTTAAGTTCTTGGTGCTTTAGTCTCCTTAACTCTTCATATGTGTCATGCCTCCTTCTTTACGGTCTTCTTGTAAGTTGTTCTCTCTTCAGAGAATAAGTGTCATTTCTTTAAATAGCTAATGAAAATTAACTTACTCTTCAAGTTTCATTTAGTCCCCAAATCACCTTTTTTGGGTGAACTTTTTGAGACCCTCCCAAGGTAGGTCAGGTCTTTTTGTTGTGTATTCTCTTCCTTGAATTTGTAGCTTTTATCCCTGTTTACAGATATAATTGTGTATGTGTGTGTGTGTATTTTGATTAATGAGTTTATTATCTATTTTTATGTGACCACAGACCATGTTTGTTTATTTATTTTTAAAGATTTTATTTATTTGACAGAGAGAGACAGCGAGAGGGGGAACACAAGCAAGGGGAGTGTGAGAGGGAGAAGCAGGCTTCCCACCGAGCAGGGAGCCCATTGTGGGGCTCAATCCCAGGACCCTGGAATCATGACCTGAGCCGGAGGCAGGCGCTTAATGGCTGAGCCACCCAGGCATCCCCACAGACCATGTTTACTATGCCTACCTACCTTTGTGTTTTTAGCAAGGAACATATGCCTGGTATGTAGTTGCTACTAAAAATATTTTTTCTATCAGTGAGGGATTATACTTTAGTATTTTTTTCTTTTATTCTTCAATATTTGGTTAAGTTTATTTTTCAGCACTGCTGCCTCCTCTTTAAAACTCATTCATGTTAATTACTAGCTTTTGTTATTGATGGGGAGATCTACCAGGGTGGCCAGAGTTTTTCCTATCTGAATCTGTGTTATTCTTTTGGTATTGAAATAGGCTAGGAGTTAGTTTTTCCTACTAGGATAAAGTGCTGGTCTTGAGTTGTTGGGGGTTTCATGTTTTTGTGGTGCTGGTCTGTAGTTTGGAATTCAAATTTTCTTTTGCTTAAGTCTATATTAGAAACAAATATGAAATATTTTAGGTTTACTGAAGCCCTTAAATATTCCTTATGTTCCTCTGTAATCATCTCATTTAAATGTTCTTTTTTTTGATTTCTGGGGAAGATAGCAGAGTATGAGGACCCTAACCTCACCTTGTCCCATGCATACAACTAGGTAATACATCAGTACAAATAATCCAGAAAACAATCTGAAGACTGGCTAAACAAACTCTACAACTAAGTGTAGAGAACAGGCCACGTTGAAGGAGGTAGGAAGGTTGAGGACTCAGTGGCAACCAAAACCCATGAGTCTGACCTTTGAAGGGAGGGTGCTGTGGACACAGAGAGGGGCAAGAAACAGACTAGCACACTGGGGAGCCTGCAGGGGGGAAGGTGAATCCCCAAAGCAACTGGCTTTGACAGTCAGAGGGGGAAATTTCATGAGTTCTTAACCACCAGCACGACTTTAAGCCTGGAACTTTAAAAAATTAGTAGGCTCACCTCCAGGAGAGCCCGGAGGGTGATAGGAGGCTGAGTCCCCACTCTTTTTTTTTTTTTTTTTTTTTTGGTGCTTGCGAGTGAGAGACAGAGAGAGAGAGAGAAATGCTTGAGCAGGGTGGGAGGGAGGGCAGAGTGAGAGGTAGAGAGAGAATCTTAAGCACGTGGATCATGGAGCCTGATGTGGGACTCGTTCTCCTGACCCTGAGATCATGACCTGAGCTGAAATCAAAAGTCTGACGCTTAATTGAATGAGCCACCCAGGTGCCCCTGAGTCCCCACTCTTAAAGAGGCAGCATGACAAATACGCCTTGGAGATACTGTTTGAAAAATGCTTGGGGTATATGGGAGGGAGGGAGATTTGGTTACTAAACACAGTTTGCTGAGGGACTTCTCTAAGAAGAAAGGAACTGACAGGCATAGTTTCCTTCCTCTGCCCCCAGCATAATCACACAGCCACCCACTAAAACTAGCGCAGTGCTGGCATTCACTACCTAACTTGCTTACACTACACCCTGCCCCCTCCAGCCGGGCCCGCATCAGTCCTAGTGCTGTGGGTCCACTCCCAGAGAAGACCTGCGCAAACCTTGCCAATACTACCCCTCTTGACCTCCTGCAGAGGATGCCCATACTTTGTTAAAGCTGTAGCCCAGCCTGTGTACGCTCTTTGGGGAGCAGCCCCGTCTGGCCCAGTCTCAGTAGCAGCTACGTGTCCCCTGTGGAAGAGGAGCAGCACCACCTTGTCAAAGTGTATGCCTGCCCACTCCTTTCAAGAGCAAGAGATGTAGCTGACTTTCCTAGCACACAGAAACAGTTAGGCAAAATGAGGAGACAAAGTAATATGTCCCAAATGAAAGAACAGGACAAAATTACAACAAGAGACCTAAGTGAAGCAGATAAGTAATATAGCTGATGGAGAATTTTTAAGTAACGATTATAAAGATATTCACTGGACTTGAGAAAAGAGTAGAGGAGATCAGTGAGACTCTTAACACACAGAGAAAAAAGAAACCAATCAGAGATGAATACAACAAGTGAAATTAAAAATACACTTGATGAAATAAATGGCAGGCTAGAGGAAGCAGAGGAACAAATTAATGACCTGGAAGACAGAGTAATGGAAAGTAATCAAGCTGAGGAAATGAGGAAAAAAAAAACTATGCAAAATGAGAACAGACCTAGAGAACTCAGTGACTCCATCAGGCATAATAATATTTGCATAATAGGGATCTCAGGAAAAGAAGAGAGAAAGGGGCAGAAATGGCATGATATATTCAAAGTGCTGAGAGGGAAAAATCTGCAGCCAAGAATACTCTGTCCAGCAAGGCTATCATTCAGAATAGAAGGAGATATAAAGTTTCTCAGACAAAAACTGAAGGAGTTCATGACCACTAAACCAGCCCTAAAGGAATTATTAAAGAGGACTCTGAGTAGAAAGGAAAGACCATAAGTGGGAGTATGAAAAGTAGGAAACACAGAAACAGTAAAAATAAGATATCTATAAAAATCAGTCAAGGGATTCACAAAAAGATACTAAATATGACACCATACACTTAAAACGTGGAGTGGGAGAGGAGTAAAGAATGGGTTCAAACTTAAGTGACCATCAAGTTAATACAGACTGCTACATGCAGAAAATGTTATATACAAATCTAATGGTAACAACAAATCAAAACCCAATAATAGATATGTAAAGAATAGGGAGAAAGGAATCCAAGTAAATTACTAAAGAAAGCAAACAAACCATGAAAGAGCAAGAGAAGAAAGGATCAGAGAAAACTACAAAAACAACCACAAAACAAATAACAAAGTAGCAATAAATATATATCTATCAACAATTACTTTGGATGTAAATGAAGAAAATGCTCCAGTCAAAAGACATAGGGTGACAGAGTGGATAAAAAAAAAAAAAAGATTCATCTATATGCTGGTTACAAGAGACTCATTTTAGACCTAAAGACACCTGCAGATTGAAAGTGAGGAGTTGGAGAAACATTTATCATGCAAATAGTTGTCCAAAGAAAGCTGGGATAGCAATACTTATATTGGACAAAATAGACCTTAAAACTAGGGCTGTAGCAAGAGACTAAGAAGGACACTATATGATAATAAAGGGGACAAGAAGATACAACAATTGTAAATATTTATGCACCCAACATGGGAGCACTCAAACACATAAAACTGTTAATAGCAAACATAAAAGAACTAATCGATAGTAATACAATAATAGTAGGGGACTTTTAACACCCCACTTCATCAATGGACAGATCATCCAGACAAAGTCAACAAGGGGGGGCACCTGCTTGGCACAGTAGGGGGAGCATGTGACTCTTGATCTCGGAGTTGTGACTTCAAGCCCCATGTTGGGTGTAGAGATTACTAAAAAATAAATAAATAAATAAATCAACAAGGAAATGGTGGCTTTGAATGACACACTGGATCAGATAGATCTAACAGATATACTTAGAACATTCCATTCTAAAACAGCAGAATACACATTCTTTTCAAGTGCACATGGAACATTCTCCAGAATAGATCATTATATTAGGCCACAAAACAAGTCTAAACAGATTTTATAAGATTGATGTCATACCATGCATCTTTTCTGACCACAATGCTATGAAACCAGAAATCAACCAGAAGAAAGAATTTGGAAAGAGCACAAATACATCGAGAGTAAATAACATGCTAGTAAACAATGAATGGGTTAACCAAGAAACCAAAGAAATTAAAAATTACATAGAAACAAATGAAAATGAAACACAGTGGTCCAAAACCTTTGGGATACAGCAAAAACAGTTCTAAGAGGGAAGTTTGTAGCAATACAGGCCTATCTCAAGAAGCAAGAAAATCTCAAACAATTTAATCTTACACCTAAAGGAGCTAGAAAAAGAACAACAAACAAAACTCCAAACCAGCAGAAGGAAGGAAATATACAAAAATTAGAGCAGAAATAAATGCTACAGAAACTTAAAAAAAGCAGTAGAACAGATCAGTGAAACCAGGAGCTGGTTCTTTGAAAAGATCGACAAAATTGTTAAACCTCTAGCCAGATTCATTAAAAAAAAAAAAGAGGACTCAAGTAAACAAAATCAGAAATGAAAGAGGAGAAATAACAACTGACACTACAGAAATATAAGAATATTTTGAAAAATTATATGCCAACAAATTGGGCAACCTAGGAGAAATGAATAAATTCCTAGAAACCTATAACCTCCCAAAACTGAATCAGGAAGAAATAGAAAATTTGAACAGAACGATTACCAAAAGTGAAATTGAATCAGTAATCAAAAAACTCCCAACAAACTAAAGTCCAGGACCAGACATCTTCACAGGTGAATTCTACCAAACATTTAAAGAAGAGTTGGTACCTATTCTTCTCAAACTATTCCAAAAAATAGAAGATGAGGGAAAACTTCCAAATTCATTTTATGAGGCCAGTATCAGTCCAATACCAAAACCAGATAAAGACACCACTGAAAAGGAGAACTACAGGCCAATATCTCTGATGAACATAGATGCAGAAATTCTCAACAAAATACTAGGAAACAAATTCAACACTGCATTAAAAAAATCATTCACCATGGTCAAGTGGGATTTATTCCTGGGATGCAAGGGTGGTTCAATATTTGGAAATCCATCAGTGTCTATCACATCAATACAGGATAAAAACCATATGATCATTTCAATAGATGCAGAAAAAGCATTTGACAAAGTACCATGGCCATTCATGATAAAAACGCTCAACAAAGTAGATTTAGACGGACTGTACCTCAACATAGTAAAGGCCATTTAGGAAAAACCCACAGTGAACATCAAACTCAATGGTGAAAAACTCATAAAATGGAATATAGGTACAAAATCTGTTCCTCCAAAATACTTATGGCAGATGTATTTTGGAATTTAGATTTTGAAAGGTAATCCAGTGTGTGTGTGTGTGTGTGTGTGTTTATATAGTATTTCGTGTTTGGCAGCACTGAGTAATCAAGCATACCAGTGTATCTGTAGTGTGACTTGGGTGCATTCACATCAAATTGGATAATGAAGTGGTAAAAACCCTAAGCAGTTGAGGACTTGTTGGATCATACAGTAGTTCTATTTTTATTTTATCTTATTTTTTTTTTTAGAAAGAGCGAATGGGGGTGGGAGTGAAAGGTCAGAGGGAGAGGGAGAGAGAGAGTCACAGCCAGGCTCCATGCTCAAGGCTTGATCTCACGAACCCGAGAATTTGACCTGAGCCAAAACCAGGAGTCAGATGCTTAACTGACTGAGCCACCCAGGCGCCTCTGAATGAGTCTTTAAAACTCTAAGCTTCTGCCTTTTTCTCTTTTACCTGTTTAAGAATACAGTTACCACTGAATTAGGTGGTAGAGCATCTTACAGAGATGTTAGAACTGAAAAAGTTCTCAAATTTACTAATTTATTGTCGTTTCTTTTAAGTGAAGTCCTTACTAGTTAAATTATCTTGAATATTTAGTTTTTCCTTTTCAAACTTATACCTTTAACTCTTGATTTTTTTTTTTGAGATGTACAGTGAAATACATAGATCTTAAGCATCATAGTTCTGTGAATTTTGACAAATACCAATACCTATATAATCTGCAGTCTTATCAAGATACAACATTTTCATCATCCCATCCTGTACCCTTTCCCAGTTTGTATCTTCCCTGCCCTCCAACAAAGTGTTCTAATTCCTCTCATCTTAGATTAATTTTGGCTGTTCTAGAACATCATATAAATGGAATTATCTAGTCTGTACTCTATTGTGTTTTGCTTCTTTTGCTCAGTGTATTTTTTTTTACATTTATTCATGTTTTTGCATGTATCTGTAGTTATCCTTTTTAATATTGAGTAGTTTTATTTATATCGATATTACATAATCAGTTTATTCATTCTCATGTGTTGTTTCCAGTTTTTGGGTGTTATGAATAAAGCAAGGTTTATTTATTTTAGAGGGTGGGAGGGGTAGAGGAAGAGGGAGAGAGAAACTCAAGCAGCCTCTACACTGTGAACCTAGAGCCTGACGCAGGGCAGGATCTCATGACCCTGAGATCAGACCTGAGCCAAAACCAAGAGTCAGCCACTTAACTGTCTGCACCACCCAGGGACCCTTGTTGTAAATGTTTTTATTTATTTTTTTATTTTTAAAGATTTATTTATTTTAGAGAGAGAGAGTGTGTGAGTACAGGGAGGGACTGCAGGGGGGAGAGGGAGAGAAACTTCAGCAGACTCCTTGCTGAGCTTGGAGCCTGATGGAGTGGTCAGGCTTATGACCCTGAGATCATGACCTGAGCCCAAACCAAGAGTGGGATTCTTTTTTTTTCTTTTTATGTTTTTTTATTATATTATGTTAGTCACCATACAGTACATCCCTGGTTTCAGATGTAAAGTTCGATGATTCATTAGTTGCATATAACACCCAGTGCACCATGCAATACGTGCCCTCCTTACTACCCATCACCAGCCTATCCCATTCCCCCACCCCCCTCCCCTCTGAAGCCCTCAGTTTGTTTCTCAGAGTCCATAGACTCTCATGCTTCATTCCCCCTTCTGATTACCCCCCCTTTCTTTATCCCTTTCTTCCCCTACCGATCTTCCTAGTTCTTATGTTCCATAGATGAGAGAAATCATATGATAATTGTCTTTCTCTGCTTGAC
>NC_048233.1:2673767-2673947 GCF_002007445.2 Ailuropoda melanoleuca | reverse complement strand
TGTCCATGTTGCAGCAAATGTTGAGAACTCATTCTTTCTGATAGCTGAGTAATATTCCATTGTATATATGGACCACAACTTCTTTTTTTTTTTTCTCCAAGATTTATTTTTTATTTATTTGACAGAGATAGAGACAGCCAGCAAGAGAGGGAACACAAGCAGGGGGGTGGGAGAGGAAGA
>NC_048233.1:2533366-2673667 GCF_002007445.2 Ailuropoda melanoleuca | reverse complement strand
ATTGGCATAAAGCTGTTGATAAAATTTCTAATAATCCTTCCAATTTCATTGGTGTTGGTTGTGACCTCTCCTCTTTATTCATAATTTTATTAATTTGGGTCCTTTCTCTATTCTTTTGGATAAGTCTTGCCAGTGGTCTGTCAATTTTATTGATTCTGTCAAAAAACCAGCTTTTCTGTTGATCTGCTCTACTATACTCGTGGTTTCTAATTCATTGATTTCTGCTCTAATCTTGGTCAACTGCTTCCTCGTGCATGGATTAGGCCTGTCCCTCTGTTGCTGTTCCAGCTTCTTGAGGTGAGAATATAAAAACTGCATTTTAGATTTTTCTATTCTTTTGAGTGAGGCTTGGATGGCTATGTATTTCCCCCTTAGGACTGCCTTTGCAATATCCCATAGGTTATTGACCGTTGTGTTTTCATTCTCGTTGGTCTCCATAAATTGTTAAAATTGATTTTTGATTTCCTGGTTTATCGAATCATTCCTGAGCAGGATGGTTTTTAGTCTCCAAGTGTTTGAGTTTCTTCCAAATTTTTCCTTGTGGTTGAGTTCCAATTTCAAAGCGTTGTGGTCTGAGAATATGCAGGGAATAATTTCAGTCTTTTGGTATCGGTGAAACCTGTTTTGTGTCCCAGAACATGGTCTATTCTTGAGAATGTTCCATGGGCTTTAGAATAGAATGAGTATTCTTTGGTTCTGGGGTGTAGTGTTTTCTATATATCTATGAGGTCCAACTCGTTGAGTATGGCATTCAGAGCCTTGTTTCTTTGTCAATTTTTTGCATGGGTGTTTTATTTCTGATGGTGGAGTGTTGAGGTCCCCTACTATTAATGTATTTTTATCTATATGTCTCTTTATTGTGGTTAAGAGTTGGCTTGTGTATCTTGCTGCTCCCCTGTTGGGGGCATATATATTTATAATTGTCATATCCACTTGTTGGATACATCCTTTAAGAATAATATAGTGCCCTTCTGTGTGTCTAACTATAGTCTAGTTTAAAATCCAATCTGTCTGATATGAGAATTGGTACCCCAGCTTTCTTTTGGGGTCCATTGGCGTGAAAGATGGTATTCCATCCCTTTACTTTCAGTCTGAATGTATCTTTAGGTTCAAAATGAGTCTCTTGTAGACAGCAAATGGATGGGTCATGTCTTTTTATCCAATCTGCAACCCTGTGGCGTTTTATGGGAGCATTTAGGCCATTTACATTGAGAGTGAATATTGACAGATATGATTTTAATGATGCCATGTCGCCAGTAAAGTCTGTTTCTATCGATTGTGACTTTCTGTTCTGTATCACTCTTGGGGCCTTTTTACCTTTATAGAACCCCCCTTAATATCTCCCGTAGGGCTGGTTTTGTGGTTACGAAATTGGTCACTGACTGGTGATTCTGGAAGGTCTTTATTTCTCTATCAATTCTGACTGACAGCCTTGCTGGATAAAGGATCCTTGGCTGCATGTTTTTCTCTGAAAGAGCTTTAAAAATGCCCCCCCAACCCTTTCTCTCATTTCAGGTCTGTGTAGACAGGTCTGATGTAATTCTGATACCTTTGCCTTGGTACGTGAGAAATTTCTTTGCCCTGGCTGCTTTCAATACTGTATCCTTGGATCTAATATTTGTGAATTGCACTACGACATGATGTGGCGTAGGTTTGTCGTGGTTGAGCTTGGGAGGGGTCCTCTCTTCCTCTTGGACACAGATGTTTGTTTCCCTTGCTAGATTAGGGAAGTTTTCAGCTACAATTTGTTTAAATATGTCTTCTAGACCTCTGTTTTTCTCCACCCCCTCGGGGATGCCGATGATTCTGACATTGGATTGTTTCATTGAGTCAGTAATCCCCCATAACCTACATTCATGAGTGTGGATTTTTTTAAGTCCAGATTTTATTTTAGCTTTCTCTTCTACTAACCCATCCTCCAATTCACTGATACGTTCTTCTGCCTCATTCACCTTGGCCGTTAGAGCCTCTAGTTTTGACTGCATTTGGCTCATAGAATTTTTAATTTCTGCCAGATTCGCTCTCATTTCCACCCTTAGAGATTCTATATTTTCATTAACATTTTTGTTAATACTTTTTTCAAGTCTGCACATCATCTTGACCATTGTTACTCTGAATTCCATTTCTGGTAATTTGGTTACATCCATATCCTTTATTTCTGTGGCAGAGGCCACAGACTCATTGTCTTTTCTTTGCTGGGGGGGGGATTTCTCCTTCTCGTCATTCTGATGAGGAGAGATTGCGGGGTTGTCCAGAGCCCAAATTATTGACCGGGACCCAGGCCGTGCACCCTTGTTTTATAGGGATCTTAGGGTTGTGGGCTTCTTGCTTTTTCAGCCTGCCTTCTGGGGGAGGGACCTGCCATGCCGATACTCAGGCAACTGTTTGGGTAGAGTCTCCATGTCCCCTGCCAGGGGGGATGGGGGTGGGCACACTGTGAGCTGGTATTTCCAGGCTTTTGTTCTCTGGCGGCTTTCCCTGGCAGTTTGCTGTGCCTCTTCTGAGAGTCAAAGCAGCGGTGGCCGAATCTCAGCCTCTGTCTCAGTATAGAGGGATTGCGGACCGTTCTCCACTGATGTTCTGGCCACTTTAACTCTGTTTCTGTTGGTGCTGCTGAACCCTGCAGCATCCCGGGATGTGCGCCCCACACCCGGTGTCCCAGCCCTCACTTCCAGGGCCAGCGCGTCTCTGTCCTTTGTGTTTCTAACACCGCCAGCCGCCAGCCACCCCCACACGCTCCCAGAGCTCCCGGTCTCAGTCTGGTTCCAGTGAGTACACCGGAGCTCCGTTTCAGTCTGGTGGTGTGCTTTCCCCGGCTCACGGTCTCAGTCTGCTCTCTCATGGGTGCCGGTCCGCAAGTCCGCCTGCTCCCCCATGCAGGTGGCTACCGCTTCCTGGCGCCCGAAGGCAGTGGCTCCCTCCCCCTTTCGTTTATCTTCCGATATCTGTGCGCGGTTTCATGGCTCCCCACTTCCTACCTCAATACTCAGCGCTGGAGATGTTCATTTGTAGAGATCCAGATGTATCTTCCTGCGTCTCAGGCTGATTCCGTGAATGTTCAGGCTGGTCTGGTGCATATCCAACTCGGGACCGGCTGAAGAAGTGGTCCCCTACTCCTCTACCATCTTAACTCCAAGAGTTGGATTCTTATCTGATTCTGCCACCCAGAGGCCCTGTTAAATTTTTTTATACATATGTGCTTGTGGACATGTTTTCACTTCTCTTAGGGAGATATCTAGGAGTATAGTTGTTGGGTCATAGCATAGAAACATGTTTAACTTTATGAGAAACTGGCTGGGGTGCTTGGGTGGCTGAGTTTGTTAAGTGTCTGCCTTTGGCTTAGGTCTTGATCTCAGGGTCCTGGGATTGAGTTCCACATGGGCTCCCAGCTCAGTGGGGAGTCTGCTTCCCTTTCCCTCTGCCGCTTCCCCCGACTCATGCTTGCTTGCGCTTTCTCTCTCAAATAAATAAAATCTTAAAAAAAAAAAAGAAAAAAAGAAAAAAAACTATGGAAAACTGGCAGGGTAATTTCCAGAGTATTGGTATAATTTCACATTCTGGTTGTTCCACATCCTTGCTAACACTGATGTTTACATTTTAGCTATTCTAGTGGGTATGTGGTGGTATCTCATTCTGGTTTTAATTTTCATTTCCATAATTACTAATGATATTAGTAGTACGATGATATTAGTCACTTTTTTACTTGCACATTGGCTAATTGTATATCTTCCTTTTCCAAGTCTGTAAGTCTTTCATTTTTAAAGCATTAGCATGTTTGTTTTTATTTGTGTTACAGGAGTTGTTTATATATTCAGGATATAAGTCCTTTGACCGTTACTGTTTCTCCCAGTATGTGGCTTACCAATTTATTTTTATAATGGTCACTTTGATAAAAGTTTTGATACAGTTTTAATTTTGATTAAGTCCAATGTGTCAGTTTTTAAATTTATCAAGTGTGCTTCCTATCACAGTTGTCTAAATATATTTTACTTAGAAGTATTTAGTCAGATGAAGTGATGGTGAAAGATTTTGTGGACATAGGCCTAAGTATTTGAATTGCAAATATGATGCAGTAAGTAAACTTTCTGCAAATATGGGTGCAGGAATTAAATATTTGTTTGAAAATAATGGTAACAAATATATTTATTGGAGTTTATATGATAGAATTGGTGAGAGTCAGGAAAGCAAATTTATTTTCTCCTTATATACCCCATGAAGATTCCATCTGGTGTTCTTTGCTCTTAACAGTTCTGCTAAATCATGAAACAATCTTTTATACTGTCTGTTTACTACCTAAATTCATTTGTTTCTTCATTAATTTTTCAAAAAATTTTCATTAACTTTTAAATATTTCTTTTCTCTATTCTATTTTATTCCATTTTTACAGAAGCATGTGCAAGAGTCTTAGTCATACCTTATTTGATGATAGCCATGGAGAATATTAAAGGATTGTGTACAAAAAATATATCTCAGTTACTTTCCAGAAAGATTTATGGTTTTATCTATAAAAGCTTTGTATTTCTGTTGTTGTTCATATTTTCGTCCCCAGGTACCTTTTTGTTTTTATCAAGCTTCTCTTTCTGTCTATTAATTATACTTTTGAAAGAGTTGTTTCTATGTAGAGTAATGTGGTTAAATGTTTACATGTTGATCTTACATTTACCAGGTTGCTGAACTCTTAATGATACAGATGTCTTGTCTGTAATTTTTTTCTGAGTTTTCATCATATAATCCCATATAAGGACTGTTTCTTCTTTTCTGATTCTTACACCTTTTATTTCTGAGTACATTTGTTCTTAGTATTTCTGTAGTAGACTACAGCAGTCTGTCAGTTGCCTAGTGTAGTCACTTTCATTTTGATTTGCTTAATAATGAGATTTGATTTTTATAAGAAAGCACATTTAATAAAAATGTAAGTATTGAGATAAGATGTGAATAATCTTGGTTGGTTTATTCTGGTTTATGGATGTTCTTTGTGTATGTTTTATATTGTTTTCTCCAGAGAGAATTAATTATATAAATAATTTCATTGGGCTTCATCTCAATTTAAAATTTGGTGATAGTGTATGTGAAGGCGTCTAAAGCAATAGCACTGTACATGAATGCTTTTCTTTAAGACTGTAAGGTCATGATCTCTTTGTACTCTCAGTATCAGTCTTCCTTGTTTCTTCTCTTTCTCTGGAGAAGGTGGGGGAGGGATAAAGAAACTCTGTAGTTTCTGATAAGCTGTGGGCACAAAGTGACTTCAGTGTTGACATAGCTCTGTGGGACACAGACATCAGCTCCTGTCAGCTTTATGTTGTTTGCTGCAGCTGAATGTCAGCAGGGACTCCCTTCAGATTGCTAAGCTTCTTGCTTCCTCTGTGTATTCATTCAGCAAAATCTACTCCCCAAAACAGCAGTGCCAAGATTAGCTGTTATCACTTTCATAGCGATGGATATCACCTAACTCTGTTGTTTATTTTTCTTTCTTTTTCATTCACATACCAGTATTTCAGTGACTAAGTTTGGGGATTTTGTTAACCCTATTTACTTTTGTTGCAGGTGTTTGCAACTTTTGGGTTATAGAGAATGAAGAAAGAAGTGAATTTGATATTTAAGTGCTGCTGGAATGAATAGTATCTTTTTTGTAGCTTGTAGTTCTGCCATTTCAATTGTTATCGCTGAGTGTTCTCAAGTTAAACATTTATGGAAGTGGTTGTTAAAGGATCCCTTTGCTGGTCCATTTTACTTTAAGGTGGTGGGTTGTTTTTTTTTTTTTTTTTTGGTTATTTGGTTGTTATTTATAATGATAAGAATCTCTTCAACCCCGATATTGCTTAGCATGATATTTTTACTATTTTAATTTCTGGTTTGGGGTACTGTCCTTTATATACTTCCTCTACCAATTCCTTCTTCCCTTTTTCTGTCTTTCTGTTTGGCAAGTCAGAACAGGCTTTCTAGAGGACATAATGCCTGAGCTAAGAATAAAAGGATAACTAGGATTTAACTGGGAGTGAGAGAGGGAAAGGGCAAAGACCGCATAAGTAGAGGTGAAGGGGTAAATAATAAATAGTATGACAATTTGGGTAACTAAAAGTAAATTGGAATTTCTAGGACTTGTACTAAAAGGGGTTTCTTGTTACTTGAATTGTTGATTATCCCTATGAGTCCATGAAATATAAAATGTACAGTTGACCCTTGAGGGACGTGGGGGTTAGGGGCACCATTCCCTGCACAGTTGAAAATCTGCATATAACTTTTGACTCCTGGCGAAACTATTAATAGCCTACTATTGACTAGAAGCCTTACTGATAACATAGTCAGTTGACACATATTTTGTATGTTATATGTATTACATACTGTATTCTTACAATAAAGCAAGCTAGAGAAAAGAAAATGTTATTAAAAATATCATGAGGAAGAGGCGCCTGGGTGGCTTATTCGATTAAGTGTCTGCCTTCAGCTCAGGTCCTGGGATTGAGGCCCACATCAGGCTCCCCACTCAGCTTCTCTTTCTCCCTCTGCTGACCCCCCCCCCCCCCCCCCCCCCCCCCCCCCGGCTTGTGCTCTGTCTTTGTCAAATAAATAAATAAAATCTTAGGGAAAAAAAATCATGAAGAAGAGAAAATGCATTTACAGTTACAGTACCGTACTGTTTATTGAAAAAAAAATCCATATGTAAGTGGACCTATGCTGTTCAAACCCATGTTGTTCATTCGAGGGTCAGCTGTATTTTGACCTTAGGACTTCCCCATTTTGATAGCATTTTCATTTATTCTTTAACTTCTATTCTGGGTTGTACTAGCATAAAAATAGATGTTCTTACATTTTCTGGATTCAGTAGCAGAGAGTAACTGCTGGAATTCTAGTATAATTGCTTGTTCATTTTCTTGACTGTCTTTTTTAGAGGAGAATCAGCTCAAAGTAGAGGGTGAGAATGTTAAGTAATTTTAATTTATCCATTTGAATTCTGTGTGGTTTCTTGCATTGTAGTGCATCTCTTGCTGATGTTTAGATTAGTTTGAGAACTTGGTTTTGGTTTAATATTTGCTGCATAGAAAATAAATCCTCGTCATCAACTGAAGGAATAGTAAACTGATGATTAGAAGAAGTGAATTACCTTAGAGGCTCTTCCACTGTCTCAGTCTCTGAGATTCAGACTCATTAAATTACTCACCAAGTAAACTCACCTTCTAAAATGATAGAAATTAGAATACTTTCTTTTCATATTAAAGATTCATGAGTCTAGCTGATAGTGATCTCTAATAGGTTCCAAACTTCATTTGAATATATTGCATGTAGAGTAAGTGCTTTACATGTATGTGTCCCATTTCTCTCTTGAATATTGTTCTTAATTTACAATTTGTGATAGGGTATACTGCTTGTGGGTGAGTGTATCTGTGTAACTATTGTGTTCTATCAATTTTTAAGCTTTAGTTTTGGACAAGAACTCTATGTGCTTTGTATAGTACTAAAAAATACTTCTCTTTGCTTTGGATCAAACATGAATAAATGCAGGGATGCCTGGCTGGCTCAGTCAGTGAAGCATGTGACTCTTGATCTTGAGGGTTGTGGGTTCGAATGTCACATTGGGTGTAGATATTTCTTTAAAAAAAAAAACAACATGAATAAATCCAGAGAATATAGTTAACATTTTTTGTTAAGATTGTGTTTTGTATTTTGGATAGTTTGTTTTTAAGATAGAATTTTTTTGTGTTAGTTGGTAAAGAACTAATTGTTAGAGAAGATGAATAAATCATTGTGTTATAGGGGAAAGATACAGCTTTCCAGGGACTTGGTTTGCATGACTATCTACTGGCTGTTTACTTTCAAAATAATTTCTCAAAATTTGTTTTGGTCAATCTTCAATCAAAACTTTATTGAGTACTTACTATACCAAGCAGTCTGCTGTGCCTCAGAGTAAAGATGACAACCCCAAGTCCTAGAAAGTTTTTATTGAAGACAGAGACAAAGAAATACATTTTAGATTAGTCTGGTAAGTGCTGTTGTTTTAGGGATATAGTAACGTGGCAGTACAGATCAGAATATCAAATAGCCTGAGGGAGCTGTAAACTTGACTCACGTGACTTCAGTAAGAATTATTATAAGCTGTTGTTCATTTTACGTGAATAAAGTTACATAATGTACGCATTTATATGTTTCAGAAAAAATTGTTCTTACTTAACATAATATGGTGCAATACTGGTACTTTTTTTAGCTGGTCATCTTGACAAATAGTGCATTGAGTTCTTCATGATGTATTGTTTGTAATGATGACCATTTTCTTGTATCCATAATATGGTAGTCCCCTCTGCATTGCTTTGCTTTCTGTGGTTTCAGTTACTGGTGGTCACTTGTGGTCTGGAAGCAGACTTCATTTTCCCTTCTGATTTACTGTTAAAAAGTCACTAATAGCCTAACACTACTTCACAATGCCTGCGTCATTCACCTTACTTCAGTTTGTCACGTAGGCATTTTATCATCCTATATCATCATCAGAAGCTTGAGTACAGTACAACGAGATATTTTGAGAGAGAGAGAGAGACCACATTCACATAAATATTATTACAGCATGTTGTTATAATTGTTCTATTTTATTTTAGCTTTTTTTTGTTAATCTCTTACTATGCCTAATTTATGAATTAAATTTTTATCATAGGTATGTATGTATTGGAAAAAACATAAGATATATAGGATTTGGTACTATCCATAGTTTTAGGCATCCACTGGCGGTCTTGGAACATATTCCAGTGGAAAAGGGGGGGTAATGTATTTTTTTTTCTCCTAACTAAAAAGAGCTCCAGAGACTACAAAGTTCTGTTATTTTAGAACTGAGGATAAACTGGATCAGTGTTGTGTTGTTCCAAGAAACTAATGATTATATTTGGGAAGTTCTGCCTCACAGGAGCTTCTGATATTTATCTAAAATATATTGTATGAAGGGTTGCTGTGATCTTTTGCCATTTTTGCAGATAGGTTTATTAGAAAAATAATACAAGTCATAGTCCCTTTCAGAGATTTAAGATTTTTCATTACTGTTGTTCACAGTAGCCTACCATTTCATTGAGATACAGCTTGGTGTACTAATAGCAAAATCCTTGGAGGAAATTTTAAGCTGTTACTTTTCCAGTCTTTCCAGATCAACTGAATGTCAGAGTGAAAAGTGGTAGACTAGTAAGTGTTGGTATAACATTTGGAATGTGAGAAGAGTGAGATGTTTGGAGAGTGTCATGAGCAGAATTCCCAAATAGAAATTCTCTTAATGTCTTGCAACTGAGATCTTCCCATTAAATTCAATCTATCTGTTTTTGGTTGATCATTATAAATGTCTGTGAGATGTGCAAGTTTGCTCATTTTATCATCTGTATGAATATGCTGGAGAAGGAGTAGCCTGGCTTCTAGCCTCCTGCTTCTTTCTTCTCCCAAGGGAATTGACAAGATTTTTTTTTTAAAAGTAAAGCTAGCTTGAATGTAGCCTAAAGTAGGGATGTTGATTCCTATTTCAGTGGAGAAGATTGCTCTGTAGCTTTCTAGGCTACCAGACCATCATTTTATTTCTCTTTCATAGTACGATGGGTGCAAGCAGAGCTGAATAAGTAGATACATTAGTAGCTGTAATTTATTTTTTCACCAAAATGACAATTGCCATACTAGATTTAATCATAAATGCTAAAGTATATGTGAGGCTATTAGCTATAGTCAACATCTGGTTCTCCTGACTTGAATGGTGATGAATGTCCAAAAAAGATTATCATTGTTGAGTTTAACTTCGGTTATTTCCCTTTGGGATAAATTCACTCAGACTTTATCTGGGTTTTTTGACTTCCAGAGGTGAAGAAGGAAAGTAGAATTGATCATAGATTTTAGAGAATTATTAGTATTTTGACACATCTTTTTATTAAAGATTTTGAACTCTAACAACTCTTAAGAATCTTTACAGGGTGATGCTGACAGTTAAATGCATTTAAAAAGTCCTATTCCTGAATTAAAATATCTGATACTTTTATAAATTTATTCTTGGTACGAAAAAAGCAGTGCTTTTCAAGAGTTTGAAGATTACCAGAGTTGAAAATTCACTACTTGCTAAAGCATAAGAGCAAAACCAGAAACCATGAAAGAAGCAGTTGGTATGTTTGTACTAAAAAAAAAAAAAAATTCTCTATAATAGTCACCATAAACTTTGTTAAAAGAAAAATGACAGGCTTGGAAATATATTTGTAACATACACAGAAGGCAAATTTTATTTAATCCACTTAGGAAAATAATCAAATGGCAAAGAGCAAGAACAGATGAGTCACAAAGGAAGAAATACAAGGTGCCAGTAGATATGTGGATAGATATTCAGCCATGCTTGTAATTGAAGAAATGCCAGTAAAAGAAAGAAAATACCCAGAGTTTTCAAATGTGTGGGAAATGGCCACTCCCAGATATGGTTTGATATAAGTTTAAATGTGTACAGACCCTTTTAGAGATAATTTTAATATATATCAAAATTATAATTGCATATCCTCTAATTCCACCTTTGAGAATTTATCCCTAGGAAAAATTTGGATACGTGTACAAAGATAGACATAGGAAGGTGCCTGTTGTAATAGTGAAAACTGAGAACCACCCTAAATATTTATCAGTAGTCATAAATAATTTAATATCCATACATTGGAATTTTATGGCAGGCATCAGTTTTTCCTCATTTTCTTTATTGTTGTAAAATACATCTTACATTTACCATCTTTTTTTTTTTTTAAGATTTTATTTATTTATTTGACAGAAAACACAAGCAAGGGGAGCAGCAGGCATAGGGAGAGGGAGAAGCAGGCTCCTGCTGAGCAGGGACCCCATTGTAGGGCTCGATCCCAGGAACCTGAGATCATGACATGAGCTGAAGGCAGATGCCTATCCAACTGAGCCACCCAGGCGCCCCTTACATTTACCATCTTAACTTTTTTTCAAGTGTACAGTTCAGTGACATAAAGTACATTATGTTGTGCAAACATTACCACCATCCATCTCTAGAACTCAGTCTCCATACCTGTTCAATGATTCCCCATCCCTCCTCAATCCCCACTTTTTCCAAGACCTGGCAGCCACTCTTCTACTTTCTGCATCTATAAATTTGGCTACTCTAGATACCTCTTGTAAGTGGAGTCATATAATATATGTCTTTTGTGACTGATTTATTAGCATAATATCAAGTTTCATCCATTTCGTAGCATGTGTCAGAATTTCATTCTTTTTTAAGTTTAAAATATAGGTTTTTTTTTAAATTTAATTTTTGAGTGGGTAGTACATCTGTTTAATTCAAATTCAAGAGGAAAGTTGGGAGGAGGGAAGATTTGAAGCAATTGCTAATTGGCATGGATTTCTCTAAGGGGTGATGGAAGTGTTCTAGAACTAGTAGTGTTCGATGTACAACTTTTAATATGCTAAAAAGCACTGATTGTACACTTAAAACAGATGAACTTTATGGTATGTTAATTGTATTTCAGTAAAGCTATTACTAAAAAAAATTCAATGTCAGTTATACTTCAGGTAAAAAAAAATTCAAGAGGAATACAATAAATTTCTAGTAAAGTATTCTTACAAGTGGTCCCTCAACTATTCTAGTTTTACTTTTTTTTTTTTTTTTAATGAGAGAGAGAGAGAGATAGGGAAGGGCAGAGGGAGAGGGAGAGAGGGAATCCCAAGCGGGCTCCATGCTCAGCACAGAGCCCATTACAGGGCTTGATCTCATGACCCTGACTGAGATCATGACCCGAGCCGAAATCAAGGGTTGGACGCCCAACCGAGTCACCCAGGCACCCTCTAGTTTTACTGTTTTAAAAAATTATTTCTTATGTGACTTTCCAGAAATATTTTTATTTCTTATAAATATTTGATTTATAGTAAATAGTAAATATTACTCCCTCCCTTTTAACAAAAGTGGTAATAAATTGAACACAGTGTTCTGCATCCAGGCAGATATCTCTGAAGTCTGTTTCTCTTAGTTTTAGGTAAAAAGAGTTTTTTTTTTTAATTACAAAAGGATTACATGGTTAAATAGTATAGAAAACTATGAAAAAAATGTAAAAACTGTCCATACCCAGAGAGAGTCATTGGTGATTGTTTCTAGATCCTTTTAGACTTTTCTCTCCATGTATATATACTCTTTTAAAAAATTAGAATTGAGATCATCCAATACTTGGTATTGTGTAGTTAGCTTTTTTTTTTTTTTTAAAGATTTTTTATTTATTCGACAGAGATAGAGACAGCCAGCGAGAGAGGGAACACAAGCAGGGGGAGTGGGAGAGGAAGAAGCAGGCTCATAGCAGAGGAGCCTGATGTGGGGCTCGATCCCACAACGCCGGGATCACGCCCTGAGCTGAAGGCAGACGCTTAACCGCTGTGCCACCCAGGCGCCCCTGTAGTTAGCTTTTTTATACTTAAAATGATACATTGTGATCATAGTTTTTAATCAGTAAATATAATACACATTGTTATTTTTTTTATGGGTGCATAGTATTAAATTGGGCATTTTTCATTTACTGTAGCTCATCACCTATTAATATTTAGGTTGTTTCTAATTGTGTCACTATTACAAACAAGAATGAGTATCTTTGTACATACACCTTTGTACCCTTGCCACATTGTTTCTTTGAGATATTTACTACACTGCTACTAGTCTGCCCAAATTTTTCAACAATATATGTTTTTAAAATACAAACTACAAAGATTTCCACGATATTATTAACTCTATGAAAAGATGGTGCAGGTATTTAAATCCTTATTTATTTTTAAATATGAGGACTCTGAAATGCAGAAAGTGGCGTTGTGTCCAAAATTGCATAGCAGTTACTGTGAGAGCTGGTGCTAAAATCCATGTCTTCTGATTGTGGGTTCGTGTCCTTTCCGCTGTGGCATACTGCTAGTCCTTAAATACCTTCAATAGAAGGAGTGATTTTGTTGTTGCTTCTTCATTTCTAAAAATATGATTCTTGTGACATACTTTTAGATTCTTTGTATAATAGCTGCAATTTATCCATTCAGATTAAAGGTTCATATACCTTCATTAGGGGTACAGGCTAAAGATATGCCCTCTCATTTTGTAGTTTATCTGCATTAACATCTTCATTTAATTACTCACCTATATTGTTATCTTTCCCTGTATGAAAAGCTCTGATAGTCTGTTTTTTTCCCCCCTTTTTTGAAAGCTTCAAGCTGTGCTATTTTCTCTGAGTAGTACTAGTTTCAGTAGACTGGGAGAATAGCTTTGATTTCAGTGAAATCTCCATTTACTGTGTGATCTTGGGCAAGTTACTTAAATTTCTGTAAGACTAGTATCATCATCCATAAAATCAAAATAATAGGACATGTGTCATGAGGATTAAGTGAATTAACACATAAAAAGTGCTTGGCACAATTTGGCACAATTTAGTTGATACTACTCATTAAATGTTAGTTATTAATTATGTGAATTTAAATCCTTAAAAGTCATTTTGTGTTTTGATACCCTTTGTATTTTTTGGTAAAACTTTTTTTTTAAAATTTATTTATTTGAGAGAGAGTGTGCGTGAGCCATGGGGGGAGGGGCAGAGGGAGAGAGGATGAGAGAGAGAATCTCAAGCAGACTCCCTGCTGAGCAGGGAGCCCAATGTAGAGCTTGATCTCATAACCCAGAGATCATGACCTGAGCCAAAATCAAGAGTTGGACACTCAACTGACTGAGCCATTCTTCAGGCACCCGTTTTGGTGAAACTTTGTATGATGTGTTTGTATTTCTGTAGATTTCCCCTTTTTCCTCCCCTCCCCTTTAGTTCTATGTAATACCTTCTATTGATTTTGAACAATATTTTCATTTTGTCATGGCTCATGCAAAGTTAGGAGCTGTCGTACTTACCTTGTTTCCTGTTGGGAATAAACACAAGTTAAATAACTGAGATTTTATAGATTATCTCAATCATTTTTTTAAGACAATGTAAAACAGAATAATGTGAATCCTAATTTATTGAATTCAGTGTTCTGAGAGCTGTGGTAGCTACTTCCTGACTTCCCCAATCTGCTTTTTTTTTTTTTTTTAAAGATTTTATTTATTTATTTGACAGAGATAGAGACAGCCAGCGAGAGAGGGAACACAAGCAGGGGGAGTGGGAGAGGAAGAAGCAGGCTCATAGCAGAGGAGCCTGATGTGGGGCTCGATCCCATAACGCTGGGATCACGCCCTGAGCCGAAGGCAGACGCTTAACCGCTGTGCCACCCAGGCGCCCCCCAATCTGCTTTTTTTTTTCTACTTGAGGAGAGAAGCTGATTTGGGGTTTTCTTTTTTGTCTTGGTTCTAGCACATGCAGATGACAATCCAAGCTCTCCAGGATGAACTGCGGATCCAAAGGGACCTGAACCAGCTGTTTCAGCAAGATAGTAACAGTAGGACTGGTGAACCCTGTGTGGCAGAGCTGACGGAGGAGAACTTTCAGAGGCTACACGCTGAGCATGAGCGGCAGGCCAAAGAGCTGTTCCTTCTTCGAAAGACTTTGGAGGAAATGGAGCTACGTATTGAGACTCAGAAGCAAACCTTAAATGCTCGGGATGAATCCATCAAGAAACTTTTGGAGATGTTGCAGAGCAAAGGACTTTCTGCTAAGGCTACTGAAGAAGACCATGAGAGAACAAGACGACTGGCAGAGGCAGAGATGCACGTCCACCATCTAGAAAGCCTTTTGGAGCAGAAGGAAAAAGAGAACAGTATGCTGAGAGAGGTGAGTGACTGCTCTTTCTGTTGTTAAGACTTGCTGATGGTCTTTTTTCCCTCTGATTAGTCAGCATCTTGGCTTAGATAAATTTATATGTTCTACCGAGTTAGTGGAAGGGAATTTCTCCTTTGGTATTTAAGTGCTTCACTGATTTCTATTCTGATTTGCTCTCTTGCATGAGATGGCATTGACTGGTTTGTGTACTGGCTCAATAACTTTGTGTCTTTTTCCCCCTCTCCATTTCGTTTCTATAGACTCATTTTGTTGCTAGAAGGGCACAGAATTTTCTTTGTTACTCATCTCTTAATTTGTTCTTAGAGACACACGCAACAAAACAAGAATCGGTGTACCTATTATTTAATTTTAGAATATTACTAAAAGAAAATAAGTGGTACCTCTGTTTAGGTGTGCTTATGTAATCCTTGGCAGTAGTAATGGATGTTTGCCCTGTGGTTTCCATGGAAACTTGCCTTGCTATAAAAGATATGTAATAAAAATCATTAGCTACCATGGAGGCACAGTGAGAAAGAATGATATTGAGGCACACTGCAGTTATTTTTTATAGAGGAAACTCACACTTTAGCTGACCACTGTGACTGTTGATAATTTTTCACTTTTCTAGGTAATGATTCATTTTAAGAAAGTATAAATGAAAAATTTATCTTACATTGAATTAAAAAAAGTTGACAAATAATTCTCTATATGTGGTCAAGACTTCAGCCATTTAGATGGGGAAAAAATATCTCAGAACTGTATTAGTGCCAGTCTGAATGAAATATGAGGAAAGAAATTTAAAAAAATGGAATATTCCCCAAACAGAAAGATAGAATCTTTAAAAGGATACTTCTAAATTTGAAGTTCTGTAACTTTTCCTTTTATAAAAATTCTGAAATATTTATTTACAGTGAGATTATTTTACTTTTGATAAAGGGGAAATTCAGTGTTTTTTAAATACATGATTTTATTATATAATCAGTTCATTGAATGTTATTGGAATAAGATTAGGAAATAGGTTAGCAAAAAATTAAAACCCCAGGTATCATTATCTACTGCTGTTACATATATATTTCCAGTCATTTTCATTATTTATACGTTGTTTCTACATTTCTGTCTCTTAAGAAAATAGAGGGGCGCCTGGGTGGCACAGCGGTTAAGCGTCTGCCTTCGGCTCAGGGCGTGATCCCGGCATTATGGGATCGATCCCCACATCAGGCTCCTCCGCTATGAGCCTGCTTCTTCCTCTCCCACTCTCCCTGTTTGTGTTCCCTCTCTCTCTGGCTGTCTCTATCTCTGTCAAATAAATAAATAAAATCTTTAAAAAAAAAAAAAAAAAGCTAGAATACTAGGGGCGCCGGGTGGCTCAGTCGGTTGAGCATATGACTCTTGATTTTGGCTCAGGTCATGATCTCAGGGTTGTGTGATCCAGGGATCGAACCCCATGTCCTCAGGCTCTGCACTCAGTGGGGAGTCTGTTTGGGATTCTCTCTCTCTACTCCTTCCTCCCTGTGCTTTCTCTCCCTCAAGTAAATAAATGCATCTTAAAAAAAAAAAAAAGAATGAAAGAATACTATCCATTAGTATTGTCTAGTATCACTTTCTGCGATGATGGAAATGTTCTGTATCTGCTCTGTTCATTATGGTAGCCACTAGTTACATGTGCCTACTGAGCCCTTGAAATGTGGCTAGTGTGACTGAGGAACTGAATTTTAAATTCTTTTAAATATAATTAATCCAGAATTAAGTTTAGTTAATCAAATTTAAAGTGTCGACATGCAGCTAGCGGCTATTGTATTAGTGCAGGTATGCATAATGCAATGTCACCTGCTTTTCTTAATAATTTGTTTTGACCACCTTTCTTTCGTCAGGTTAATGTAGAGGTTTGTAATTTCTGATGAATATATAAAGTTCCATTTACATTTATTTGAATACCCTTTACTGTTGAAAATTTTATTTTCATATTAATTTTTCAGTATTATAAAACTGTGCTGCACTGAATATCCTTAACCATATATTTCTGTACATTGATTTTTGTGTTTAGGACAAATTCCTAGAAATGAATTTGCTCAAAGTGTGTGTACATTTTTAAAACCGAATAATCTTATCTTCCAGAGTGATTGGACTAGTTTATCTTCCCAGCAGCATATAATGTGTTCTTATGATTAATCTGCAGCTATGTACATGTTATGCTCTTCAAATTACCAGGCTGTAGTATTTTAGAAAATCGTTAATCAACTGCTGTGTCAAGGAACATCCTGAGTTTGTTTCAGTTTACTTTTAATTTACTTTATGGCCTGGCCATAGAACACTGTTAGAGAAGTTGTGATAATCTTACACACCATGCACAGGGAATCTGTTCCAGCACCATGAATTTTGAATGTTATGTTTTCAGTGCTTCTGTTCTGAATATTTCTACCTGTGCCCACTTATTTAAAAAAATTTTAAATTGAAGTAAAGTCGACATACTATGTTACGTTAATTTGAAATGTACAATATAGTGATTTGACAAGTCTATACATAATGCGCTGTGCTTACCACAATATTAGCTACCATTTGTCACCAGACAATGCTATTACAATACCATTGATTATATTTCCTCTGCTGTACCTTTTATCCTTGTCACTTATTCATTCCATGACTGGAAGCCTGTACCTCCCCCTCCCCTTTACCCATTTTGCCCATCCCCTCCAACCCATCTCCCCTGTTGGCAACCATTAGTTTGTTCTCTATAGGAGTGTTTTGGCTTTTTGTTTTTTCATTTATTTTGTTTTTTAGATTCCACAAATAAGTAAAATCATATGATATTTGTCGTTGTCTCACTTATTTCACTTAGCGTAATACCCTCTAGGTCCATCCATGTTGTCATGGCAAGACATCCGTCATGTCAAGTGGCAAGATCTCATTCTTTTTTATTACACCTATTTAATTTTGAGTTTGGGAGTTAATAAGTGATGAATAGTTAAGGATTGTGAAAAGCCACATTGTTATTCTGGCAGAGAACAATCAGAAAGATGGTGAATTTGAAAAACTGGTAGAAAAAAACATGAATTTAAGACTGATTTTCAAATAACAAGCTCTACAAATATCAAGTCCCATTTATGTACATAATGTGGAAAGAAATATAGGCCTTGTCAATCATAACAATACACAATTCCAGTTGCCTTTAGTAACGTAGCAACCTCTTTTTTGGTCATACAAATTAAAATTATTTAAGAGCAAGTGGAAATGATTGCTTCGGAAACAAGTGTTCTTTTTTTTTAAAGGTTTATTATTTTAGAGAGAGGGAGAGAGTGGGTGGGGGCAGAGGGAGAGAAGCAGACTCCTTAAGTGGGGTTTTATCTCACAACCCTGAGATTATGACCTGAGTGAAATCAAGAGTCAGATGCTTAACTGGGTGAGCCACCCAGGTGCCCCTGCGACCAAATGTCCAAAAAAAAAAAAAAAAGTTTAGAATTCTTGTTCTCTTTTCTGATTCTCTTATTTACGCTTCAAGACTTAAAATTTCAGTTCTTCTGCGAAGTTTTCCTTGTGCAGCTTTATACATATATGTAGATGAATCAATCATATTGTAGTATATTTATATTTACATGTGTGTTTATTCATCATTCACTTAAGTTTTTACATCAAAGGTGCATTTTTTAAAAAGATTTTATTTTTTTTTTTGAGAGTGAGACTGCAAGCTGGGGGTGGGTGGGGGTGGAGTAGAAAGGAAACTCGAGAAAAATTTTGAATCATCTGTAATTCTTCTGGGAGTGGATGCTGTGGGTAGGAACCACGAGGCGATATGACGCCAAGACCAAATTNACAGGGCTCAGTCTCATGACCTTGAGATCATGACCTGAGCTGAAATCAAGAGTTGGTCACCTGCCCAACTAAGCCACCCAAGTGCCCCCCAAAAGATTTTATTTTTCAGTAATCCCTACAGCCAATTTAGGGCTTGAACCCACAACCCTGAGATCAAGAATCCCATGCCCCTTTTACTGAGCCAGCCAGGTGCCCCCAAAGATACATTTTTTAAAAAAATTTACTTTAAAGATTTATTTATTTATTTGAGAGAGTTGGGGGGAGGGACAGAGGGAAGGGAAGATAATCCTCAAGCCGACTTCCTGCTGAGTGGGGAGCCTAACCTGGAGCCCCATCTCAGGACCCTGCGATCATGACCGGAGCTGAAATCAAGAGACGGATACTAACTGACTGAGCCACCCAGGCGCCCCACCAAAGATACATGTTTTAAAAAAATCTGTATTTTGCTAGTGTCTAACAAATACACAGTGGGTCCTCAACAAATGTTAGATGAATATGTTGAAATGCAGGTAAAAAATTTAAACCTGGAACTTGTAGAAAGGATAGTGTTTTGAGTTTTTTTTCCCTGGTATGACCACTAACCTGATGAAGGTTTGAAAACAAGTTAAACCCCAAAGCTCGTTTCGCTTATGAGTTCAGTTATACATATTATAAATAAAATATTAGCAGATAGAATCAGCATTATGATAAAATGATAATACTCTGATCAAAAAAAGTTTATTCCAGGAATGCCAGAATGGCTCAATATGTCATACATAGTTACAATTTGTATTAGGTAAAAGGAAAAGAGAACCTTGTGGTATTTGGTAGCTGTCTCAAAGATATTAGATAAAATGTTACAGACATTTTCATTGAAAAATGAAACAAAATGAATAAAAATAAGAATTGAATGTTACTTTTATGGTAAGATTTAAATAAATAATAACATAATAAATGTATATTATAAACATATTTCAAATGTATAGCCAGCATCAAGCTTACTGCGACATACTAGAAATGCCCATTGAAGTTAGAAAGAGGTCAAAGATGGTTGTGTTCATCAGTATTTAACATTATTTTGGAAGTGTTAGGTGGTACAATTAGATAAGGAAATGGAATATATAATATCCGTAACGGTAATGGAAAGGATACGGCTAAATTTTCATTACAGTGTAGATGGGAACATTAATATAAAGATGTCACTTTACCCCAAATCTGTAAATTTAATGTAATCATAATGGGAATGATTTGAAACATGCCTTAATGATGTTGTAGTTTATTTGCAAGAAGAATAGTGCAGGAACACTTGCTTAAATAGATCCTGATGCACGTATTTTAAACACAGTGTTATTGAAATGTGTGATACTGGCACAGCAATAGATAGCTAGATCATGAAACAGAATAGAATCCAGAAATAATATAGTTTTCAGTATATAATGGATGTTTTGAAATAGTGCCATCCATTTGGAAAACAGTTACATCATTGTATCAAATTAAATTCTGGATGAAATAAAGAGCTACTTTTAAAAAAAATTAAAAAAAAATAAATAAGTAAAAAATAAATAGAAGAAAATTCATGTAAAAAACTTTTAATATAATCTTGAGATAGAAAAGAATCTTTCATTGCCATAGCAAGAACCTTAAAGAATTAAACCTTAAAGAATTAAATTTGTGTATGTTAGAAAATACAGTTAACAAAAGTTAAAATGATAATTTGGGGTAAAGCTTTGTACTATATGGCTAGACTAATACATAGAGATTGTTTCTAAAGCAATAAGATGCTAGAGGCCCTTGGTATCACCTTTCCTTTCTCATTTATTCAACAAATATCTATTGAGCCTCTTATACGTATTTGATCCTGGGATAGTCATGGTGTATACATTTTTCATGTCAGCACATATGGTCTTTGCCTTCCTAGAATTTAAAAATCTGGTGGGAGACTGTAACCTGATGATTATGAACTACCTGATTGGGTGGAGTCTAATTATGTTGGGGGAGGTGATTTCTGTAAATAGGATAAGCATCTTTGAGGAGGTTCCCCTTAAGGGAGATCTGAAGAAAGACAAAGAGAAAATGTTGCTGAGCATTTGGATAAAGTCATTTTGTGAAGAAAGGTTAACAGTTTCAAAAGGCCTGATGGGAAGGAATTTTGAGGGAACAAGATGGCTAGAGGGCAAAAGTAATTTGTATAAGGTGAAGGCTGGCATCAGATGACAGGTTGAAGAGGTATCCAGGGCCAAATACATTCCTTTCATTCATCAGATATTTACTGGGCACTAACCATGTACAAAGCAGTAGGGAAATAGCAGTGAACAAAACATGCCCTCTAGGAGGCAAAGCACTTGCCTTCCATGATCCTTGCAGGTAAGGCGATTGTTATACTCAAAGTGCAAGAAGAGTCCGTTCCAATGTTTAATCAAGGGAATGTTAAGATCTGATTTGCCTTCTACAGTTTACTCTGGTTGTGTTCAGAATGAATGGGGGAGGGAGAATCAGGAGTGAACAGGGAAGTCTAATAAAGAACTTAACAGCTCTAATCTAGGTTAGGTGAGTGGGACTTGAAATGACCTTTGTATATTGTATTACTACTGGATCAAGAAAGTCAAGAAGAAGTGCAAGTTGGCAACACCAAGATATCCATAGGTTTTGTTATTTATTGGATTTTGTCTATCTTCACAAAAATCAGTATTTCATGGGGCGCCTGGGTGGCTCAGCCCTTAGGCATCTGCCTTCGGCTCAGGTCGTGAGCCCAGGGTCCTGGGATCGAGCCCTGCATTGGGCTCCCTGCTGGGCGGGAAGCCTGCTTCTCCCTCTCACACTCCCCTTGCTTGTGTTCCCTCTCTCACTGTCTCTCTCTGTCAAATAAATAAAATATATTGTTTTTAAATCAGTATTTCATCAATCTAAGACTCACAGTTTTTATTTTAACAATATGGAATTGAGTTAAATCTTACCCTTGCTGGCATTGTACTTTCGGTTGGCAAGGCAGTAGTCGTGCTGGATTTGTTTGCCTGTGCATTCACATTCATACCTGTTCCTTTTGTAACCACTATAGTTGAGGGTATGAGCATTGTTGGTATTTCTCATGTTAACTTTAATTGTTGATCAGTATGTCATCAGTAATATCATGTAGTGAACTGGCATTGAAACCATAGTTACTGGCATGGGGAAAGTTATAAAAACAGTTAAAGAGGTATATAGTTAAACTTTGGTAAAATAAATAAAAGATAACTCTTACATTCGGTATAAAATAAAAATTTTGAATGATAAAGCTTTGTGTCATAATTTATTTGGAGGTATTTCCTCCCTTTCTTTCCATTACGTAAAACAGTGATATGTACTACAATCAATGACATCTTAGATTTGATGAAGTACTGTAACATTAAAATGGCATTCATATCCAGTAGCATTTGTGATTAGTTTTCCATTTTGTTTATGGTCATGATTCCGTAGATAACAGGTAAATATTCTCCCAAATAAAAGCCAAAGAGGAAGAAAAAATAAATTTAAATTAAGTGTCATATTTAGTTTGTACTGAAATTACATTTTCATGGGACTACTTATTGTTAGATCTTATATTGTTTCCTGTAGTACTTTTCCTTTGATTAATAGAAAAGTGAAGACATTTACTGGACAGATATTAAACCCCACTGTCAAGACTTGTCTTGGTCAGTGCTTGGGGCTTGGGCATACGGAGTTTTAACAAGCTTTATAAGTAATTCTGTTATACACCAAAGTTTGAGACCCAGGTTTGAGTTCTCAGTCTCTTGGCAGAACATACCTAAGTTGGCTGTGGAATTTTTCAGATCTGCATTTCTTATGCATACCAGACATTATCTGTAGGCCAAATAAATAATATATTTCATACCTGTATATGCTTTGAATTTTAGAAATGTAGATGCTGTTGTGGTAAATAAAATATAAATTTGTTTTATTTATTTTTATTTATTTTTTTAAAGATTTTATTTATTTCACAGAGATAGAGACAGCCAGCGAGAGAGGGAACATAAGCAGGGGGAGTGGGAGAGGAAGAAGCAGGCTCCCAGTGGTGGAGCCTGATGTGGGGCTCGATCCCAGAACGCTGGGATCATGCCCTGAGCCGAAGGCAGACATTCAATGACTGAACCACCCAGGCGCCCCTATAAATTTGTTTTAAAACATTATTACATTCATGCTAGTTTTTGTGTCTATAATATTTCAATCAACAAACCTTGTTAGCATAACTGCTATCATGTTGGGGTTTACAGAAATGTTTGAGGGTAAAAGTACTAATATTTGACTAGGTTCTAGGCTAGGAATTCTGAATCTATTATATCTGAGGAATGCCTGTTTTTGTCTTTGGCAGTTGTAAGGTAGAAGCAGAGAAGATAGGAGGGAAAAAAAGAAATAAGAGAAAAAACAGAAATAGCAGACAAAGCATAGGAAGAATAAAAAAAAAGGAGATTCCAAGTTTGTTTGGTGCTTTGTACTGATTTTAGAAAATATAGACAGTTGCATGCCTTATTCAGGTTATTCTTCCCCTTTTCCTTGTGTCATTTGTGCCTGTTTCCATTTTGACAAGAAGATCACATTTTCTCAGAGTAATGCCATTACTAGAGGTGGTAAAGGGTTAAAGTATAATGATTTCTGACACAGAGAACAGCAAGGATTCTTTCTGCTTATTCTCCCCATCTTCTTTATTCCAGGAATAAAGTAAGTATAATATAGTGAGTATAGTAAACCCAGAACTTGTGTGGGGGATTGACTCTATTAAGGGGTCTCACAAGCAATCTGGAACTTCTACCCCTGAACCAAGGGTGCTGGGGACTAAAACCTGAAACTGAATAAAAGAAATTTCTGGGGCGCCTTGGTGGCTCAGTCGGTTAACCGTCTGCCTTCAGCTCAGGTCATGATCCTGGGGACCCAGAATCGAGCCCTATGTCAGGCTCCCCGCTCAGTAGGGAGTCTTCTTCTCCCTCTGACCCTGCTCTCTCTCTCTCTGACTCTCTCAAATAAGTAAATAAAATCTTAAAAAAAAAAAAAAAAAAGAAATTTCAGACGTAAGTACTACTTTTCAGTCACAAATACTCCTTTCTCTCAGTTGTGTAAGTAAAAGTTGACTTACTTTTTAAAAGAAACTACTAAAAAGAGAAAAATATGAATATTCCTAACTTGCTTGTTTTCTAACTCTAGATTAGTCATTATTCTTTGCTAAATTAATGAGAGAACATGAACACCTTTTCTGTTGTCTACCACAGTTGGCAGTATAACAAGATCTAGGTAATCCTACCTGTACTTTAATTGTTTTTGGAAGAAAAATTTCAGGCCAAAGGAGTGAAATAGAGCAAGCAAATAGAATATTCTAGTTCGTATATTTATTTGAATAGTGCATTCATTTCTATTTCCAGTCTCCTCTCTTTATTAACAGTGCATGAGTCAGAGGCCTGATGTACGCAGTGTGAAAGGGGAGTTTATCAGCTCACTGACTGCAAGATGTGTTCATAATGAGTTTTAATGTGCAGGCCTCTGAATGGAAATTTGTTACAAGTGATAGGTTTAGAAATGTCTTAATAGGAAAACTTTATGCTTGTGAATGGTTTAAAATGCATCCTAGTTCCTTAGCAGAGGAGGATTTTTTTGTTCAAATGGATTTCTGTTTTCTTTATGTTTTTCTTATATGTTTGCTAACGTTTAAAATAAAATTATTATCGTTTAACCTTAAGACATTTGGAAATCTACCTTATTTGGAATTAGATAATAGGAAAGAAGTCAGATAAAATTAGTTCACTATCTGAATTGTGAGGTATTTCAAAGAAATGCAGTTTTAATATTTTCAAGTTGATACAGAAATACCAAATGAAAAATGTAAAGTATAGGTGAAGATTATTTACAATTAGCAGGATTCATTTTATTTTTGCTTATACTTTTTAAAGTTTTACACTCATTTTATTGAATAAATATTATTAAATATCTGCTGTGTGCCCAATTCATCTTCTTGCTTACAGTGTGGAGAATAAATTAAATGTGGACAAACTGGAGGCTCAGAGGAAGCTGATGAGTTTGTTGTTTTAATGTAGGTGAGAGATTGTTATGGCCTGAACTAATGTGTTGAGATTTTGTCCTGGATTAGTGTGTTCTGGACTTTACTCTCTTCCTTAGTGAAGTGCTTTGCCCTGTGAAAATTAATTTAATTGTGGATTAACTTGATCTTCAGAAGACTTGCTTTTAAATGCTGATAGGGCTGACGTAGATAGCTTTTCCTCTTTCAGGGCTAAATTAGCTTTACTTCTAAGACTTGGCCTTTCTGGTGTCTCTGCTAAATGCCTCTGATGTTCTCCTTACTTTGGCTGTTTGGAACTAGAATTTTTCCCAGCCCCATGTGAGTTCAGGTAGTTGCTCAACTCAGAGCTCCCTGGTAGTTGTTCTGTCGCTAGTAATTGTTGTCTGAGATTGTGGAGTCTTGCCCTGTGCACGCGCACACTTAGTGTTTGGCCAGACTCAAGGGGACCCGTGTCAGATTAGACTCTGCTCTGCACATTTCCACTGTCTTAGGAATCTTATCCATTGATCTGTCTTCTGAGTTCTGCGTGACTGCTGTTTTCTGTTTGGGCTTCCTCTCCTTGCTTCACATACTGAATAGCAAGTCTGGGTCATCAGTGTTTGTTTCTCTTCTTTCAAAGGATCATAGACCTAGCTGCTTGTTTTCCAATGTCTGAAAACAGTTACTTTGTGCATTTTATCTAATTTTAAAATAGTTCACAACAGGAGGGGGCCAGTCTTCTATCCATTATGGTCAGATCATGTTGATTTTGTAGAGAGTGAGAAGTAAATGGGAAACTCATCGAAGGATTCAAAGCAGACTTAACTGTCATAATTTGTTGATGCTCTGTGAAGATTACCCTGGTGCTCTCTTGAGAATGGACAGAGGAAGTAGAAGGAAACTAATGGCTGTTGTAGTAATCTAGGGCTCAGCTGAACTGGAAACAGAGTGAAGTGGAATAATTCAAGACATATTTTGAAGATGGAACAATCCCTGCCTTCTCTTTGGTTGTGGGAAATGAAGATCTGTGGAGAATGAGACCCTGGTGTTTGGCTGAGAGGCCTGGGAGGGTGATGCCATTTAATGAGATGGAGAAGACTCATTTCTCATCACACTCATCAGATAAGGGGTTAGATTAAGTAAGAGAAAAATCATGAGCTTTGTTACGAAGAATATAAATTACCTATTCGACATCTAAATAGAGATATCAAGTGGGAAGTTGGGTAAATGAGTCTGAAATCAGAGCAGAGGGTCTAGGAATTCACTAGTGTTTCAGTTGAATTTTAAGCAATGTTATGGATTAGAGAGTTTAGATGGAAAAGAGAAGAGGGTTTAGGACTTGTCACCGGGTCACTATAGTATTTAGGGGTCTAATTTAGAAGGAAGAACCTGCAAAAGAAACAGAAGGAGCACTTGGAGAGAAAGAAGAATAGGAGAGAATGGTGACATAATAGTCAAAAGAAGATGTGTATATAGGAGGGAGTGGCCCACTGCTTTGAATGCTTCTGAGAGTTCTAGGAAGATGAGGACAGAAAGGTGTCCACCAGATTTGGCACCTTGGAATTCATTGGTGATGTGGATGAATTGTTTGAATGGAGAGGTAGAGAAAGAAATAATTAAAATCATTCAATTAAAGCAACAGTTTTCCAGTGTGTTAATAGGGAGATCAACTTTGGGAGACTGTTAACTATAATCCAGGCAGAATCTCTAGGAGGGCTGGAGAGCCTGGGTGCAGAAGTTATATAGCCAAAAACAGTCTCAAATCCATCATACTCCTTTTTTTGGTTTGGTGGAAACAGTGCTGCTCTTGGTGCAGAGCACAGACCCAGCAGCCTGTTCGGCTGACACCACGGACACTACGCACTACCCTTAGAACCTCTGCCATTTCCTGAGACTGGGAGCTTGAGGTAGCTGCTGCCTCTGCCACTCATTGCCAGAGCTGTCACTGTTCGTGTCCCCAAGTCTTCTGTTAAAAGATTCTGATTCATCATGGAACATTGCATCAACAACTGGAGATGTACTGTATGGTGATTAATATAACAAAATAAAAATAAATAAATAAATAAAAAATTAAAAAAATGATTCTGATTCAAAGTAAGTGATGTATGTGTCTGGTTGGGGAGATTAGGTTTTGTGTCTGGGCTTTAACTGCAAGAAAGCCTGGGGAAAAAAGTATGTGGCATTTTTAGCTTTTATTGTGGAAAGAAGACTGTCTTAAAATGTGGAATCCCCAAACATAGAAGGGAAATTAGATATCATGGCAAGAAAAAGTGATAGATGGCCACTACAAGGTTAGATAAATAGATTTTGCAGGTTATCCATGGAAAGGTAAGACAGTTGACTTTTGAACAATGAGGGGGTTGGGAGCTGACCCCTGTATAGTCGAAAATCTGCAAAGAATGTCTGACTCCCCCAAAACTTAACTACTAATAACCTACTGTTGACTGCAAGCCTTACTGATAACATAAATGGTTGATTTACACATAGTTTGTATATGTATTATTTACTGTATTCTTTAGGTGAGCTAGAGAAAAGAAAATGTTATTAAAAAATCATAAGAGAAAACAGATTTATAGTACTGTACTGTATTTATCAAAAAAATAATACATATAAGGGCGCCTAGGTGGCTCAGTTGGTTAAGTGTCTGCCTTCAACTCAGGTCATGGTCCCCAGGGTCCTGGGATGGAGGCCCTAGTTGGGCTCCCTGCTCAGTGGGGAGTCTGCTTCTTTTCCCTTTGCCCCTCCCCCCTGCTCATGCTCTCTCTAATAAATATAAATAATAAAATCTTAAAAAAAAAATACATGTATAAGTGGACCAGCACAGTTCAAACTCATGTTGTTCAAGAGTCAACTGTACTTGAATCTGTGGGGTGGGGGAAGGGCTACCTTGTATGGTTGGTGTGCATGTTATTCAGCCAAACAAGAGCTTCCTGCTGATGGAGCAAGTGAGGCCTAAAACTCAACCAGTGTTTCATGATGAGTTTGCATCTACTCCAGAGGGGTTGCTTTTTTTTCTAATTCATATTAAGTTTCTCTTTGGGCTGGTGGAGTCCCTGGAATGGGGCTATAGAACTGAGAAGAGTTCCAGGGATGGAATTTAGAAAATGTCTGTCTGTGCTTAGGATAGGGGAAAGGACAAAGAATAAACCTTTCGAGCTAGGATAATTCTTTAATGGAAGGCAGTCGAAAATTTTAAAGATGTTCTTCCCTTACTCTCTCTATGGTTTTAAAAAAAAAAAAAAGCTATTACATGGAGTTCAGAAAGGATGTGGTCTGACAACAGCTATTAGATTTAGGAACACGGAGGTCCTGTATTTGATATGGTAGAAAGAGTCGTCCAGTAGAGAGGTGAAGAAGAAAACTAGCTGATAATTTATTCATTTTTTCAGTCTTTCCTTCATCCAGCAAAAGAAGAATGGATATGGAGGAGAAATTATTTTTAATGATTGCTTACATGTCACACAGTGCCTGAGAAATACAAAGGACAATTTTGCTCTGAAGGAGTTTACAGTCTGGTATGTTAGAGAAGATTATTCCAAATACAATGTAGTAAGTGTTAGAGGAGGGCTATGTAGAAGGTAGAGGAGGTGTATGTAATTCAGCACAGGAATAGAAAGGGATTCAAAGATTCCCTCTTTAAAGAGCCAGTTCTTGAAAGTTTGGTAGCCATTTGTTATTCATTCACTCATCATTCATTCATATGTTAGAAGATACATGCTATGGGAGAATGAAGAGTAGAGTAAGGTAAAGGGGAAAGGACATGTGGGTTCTTTTTTGTCAGTTTTAAGTTTTAAAATAAGGTATGTTGTGCTAACGTTAAATGTTAATTTTTTAATGAAAAATTTCAAACCTATACTTATCACTCAGATAGACCAACTACCAAAGTTTTGCCACACTTGCTTCATGTGTTCTGTTTTCTCCTCCTTTTTTCACCAAAGATTTTAAAATAAATTCCCAACGTGATGTAATTTACCTCTACAGACTTTAGTATGCATTTCTAAAATATATGGGGACATTTTCTTGTATAACCACAGTGTGATTATCACAACTCATAAACCTAATAATCTTTTTTTTTTTTTTTAAAGATTTTATTTATTTATTTGACAGAGAGGGAACACAAGCAAGGGGAGCGGGAGAGGGAGAACCAGGCTTCCCACAGAGCAGGGAGCCTGATGCGGGGCTTGATCCCAGGACCCTGGGATTGTGACCTGAGCTGAAGGCAGACGCTCAAAGACAGCCACCCAGGCGCCCCTAAACCTAATAATCTAGAAGAGACATTTGAGTGAAGACTTGAAGGAGACAAAGTCCTCCCCATGAACTGATGAAAGAGAGTTTAGGCAATGGGAACATCTTGTGTAAAGATCCTAAGGACTAGGAGAATGCCTAGAGTAGTTGAGGAACAGCAAGGAATCCAGTGTGGCTGAAGCATGGTGACTGAGGAAGGAGTGGTAAGAGATGAGGTCTTGTAGGCTACTGAAGGGACTTTGACTCTGCTTTGAGTCAGATAGGGAACCATGCAAGAATTTTGAGCAGAGAAGTGACAAGATTAAATTCATGCTTTAAAGGTCACTCTGAGTGGTCTGTTGAGAATAGACTGTAGGGGAGCAAGATAAAGGGTGGGGAGCCTAATTTGGAGCTTGTTGGATTTAAAAAAATATATATATAGTTATATAAATATAGTTATATAACTATATATGTAGTTTTTGTTTTGTTTTAAGATTTATTATGTTTGAGAGAGAGGGAGGGAGGGAAGGAGAGAGAAAGAGAGAAAGACATGCTGGGGGAGGGACAAAAGGAGAGAGAGAGTCCCAAGTAGACTCTGGTGAGTGTGGAGCCTGATGCGGGCCTTGATGCCATGACCCTGATCCCGACCTGAATTGAAACCAAGAGTCGGATGCTTAACCAACTGCACCACCCAGGCGCCCCTAAAAGATACATTGTTGTTGGTGGCTTACTCCAAGTGGTAACAGTGGAGATGGCAGGGAGTGCTTGCATTTTGGATATGTTTCGAAGGTAGAGTTAACTAGATTTCCTGATTGACTGTGGCATGAAAACGAAAGGAAGGCATTAAGACTCAGGTGTTTGACCTGAGTGACTGGAAAGAGGGAGCAGGCTTTAGAGCACCACCAAGAGTTTACTTTTGTGCACGAAGAGTTTGAGGTATTTGTTAAACATACAGATGGGATACCTTGTTGAATATTGAAGGCTGGAGTTAGGGAGAAAAGTAGCAGAAAGGGTGGTGTATATTAGTAGTGGTTTGCATTATAGTTTCAGCAGCCAGCTGGTAAATGTGGATGTTAAAAGTTACTGGTTTTTAAACTGTTGACTGTTCAGAATTTAGAACTTTTGTCAGTTCAGTGGCACTACTCTTTCAGGAAGAGTCAACTCAGTGAAATGTGTGGTTCTGTTTTCTCTCAAACCATTCTCCTTGGCCAGGGAGGAATGAATAAATTAGGTGAGAGGTATAATTAAAGTATTATACATTCCTTTTATTATGGTTGAATATAGTTCAGATGGAAAGTATTCATCTGTGTATTCCCTGAGATCACTAGAAGCTAAGTCAGGGTACTTTGGAAATGTTTACTGATTAAATCAGAGACTTTCACAAAATCTGACAGGAAATAGCCCGAGGTGGTCTGATAACTTTACTGTGACCCTTGAAGACCCTAACTGTGATATTACTACCATTGCTTCCTTTCTTCCTGATTCTGAACTCACTAAAATTTAGATGAAAAAGAATAGTTATGTTTTTATGACATTTCATAAACATGAACAACTATCTTCTTTTTTTTTTTCTACTTGTCATCCCACTAGAGAGAGATTTTCATCACAGGTAGCCAGGTTGTTAGTCTGGGGCAGATGCTATAGAACGGATGTGGTTACCACAAATGTTTTTAGTAGCTTTGCGCAATGCAGACTGATTGTGACTGCTTTTTTTGTTTGTTTGTTAAGATTATTGGTCAGAGAGAAAGGAGAGATAGCACAAGTAGGGGGAGCAGCAGGCAGAGGGAGAAGCAGGCTCCCCGCCAAGCAAGGAGCCCAATGTGGGACTCGGTCCATGTCTTGAGCTGAGGGCAGATGCTCAACTTATTGAGCCACCCAGGCGCCCTAATTGTAACTGCTTTTATTTCTCCTTTTAAAAAGGGAGTATTTCTGTTCTCCCTTTTGGACCATTTGGAGTTCTGATTTATATGTCTTAGAGTCATGTGGAAAATTGACACACCAGTCTGGGGTTGTGTTGTAGTTTCCATCTGTTGTACTGATTTCATCTGTGTGACTAATTATAAATAACTAGGTGTTCACAGACAGGGACTCTTTATGCCTGTCTGTTTGACCCTTATACTTCCTTAGCCTGAATGCAGCCTGTGGGTTCTCTGATCCTCTGGGGAAGGTCTGGTGGACAGGGATCAGAGTGTCTTGTAAGGCTGGGGTAATCACCCTGTTTACACAGTTACTCCCTCTCCCTGTCCTTCTCTACCCTCCCTTTAGGAAAAAACAAGAGTGAAAAGGAGGACACTTACTCTCTTTTTTGCTTCTGTTGTATAGGAGATGCATCGGAGATTTGAGAACGCTCCTGATTCTGCCAAAACAAAAGCTCTGCAGACTGTTATTGAAATGAAGGTAAGTAAGAATCTACAAAGAATCTTGTGAGTCAGTTTATACTTTTAAGTTATTACACATTTTCCTGTGTGAGTTTTAGAAAGTAGTATGTAATAATATTTCACTTATTTTGTAGATTGAGAAGACATAGTAAGACAATGAAAATGACAGTTTAAAAGAACTTCAGTTTTCTTCTCTTCTAGCTATAGATCATAACTCAAAGGACCAAAAGGCTTTGGACAAAAAGCTCTGGACCAAAAAGGCTTGTCCAGAATTTTTAAAATCAGCTATGGTTAAACCTTTTAAACTGAGGATCCCTTTATTCTCTTAAAATGACAGGCACATCCATTCATTTTTAGAAAATGCCTGCCTAATACTAAGTCTAGTAACCATAGTTTGTCAGTTGTTCTTTCAAGTAAAACTGATGTTCCGTGAAAAAGGTACCGAATGCAGGTTGCAACTCAAAGAGGCACACAAGTACTGTCGTACTTCACTGGGCACAAATGCCTAGTTCCTTCCCATTTCATCACACAGAATATTAAAAAGATGTGGTCCTAAGGGTTGCGATTAATTACAAGTAATAATTTTTACTGTTTCATTAGGGACATTCTCATGGGAGGCAGGCTTGCAAAAATTTTATTTCTAGGGGCGCCTGGCTAGTTCAATTGGCAGAGCATATGACTCTTGATCTCAGAGTTGTGAGTTCAAGCCCCATATTGGGCCTAGAGCTTACTTAATTTTTAAAAAATTTCTATTATTTCTTTCTTTTTTTTCTGTGAATGCCTGACACTGAAGAGTACAATGACTGCTGGTATGGTTTGGTACTACTGCCTCTTGTCCTAAGACACTGGCAGTTTTTCCCCCACGATTGTTTGTATACCTTTTAGTGCAAATGTTAACATAGTGGAGAAGGCAAATACAGTCATAGTATTATATTGAAAATAGTTTCGACTATGCAGACTTCTTGAACATGGACCATACTTTAAAAAACTCTGCCTTAAGTTAATGAATAGTTAGAAATCGTTGGGCTCTATGTTATGTTAAGAGCTTGCCTTCTAAATTCCTTGGATTCAAAATTTGGCTTTACTTGAATCAGTTACATGACACAGAGTAAGTTACCTAACCTCCCTATGCCTCAACTTCTTTATCGATAGAAGGCAGTAATAATAGTGCTATCCCATAGATTAAATTACTTATAGCGAAAAAAACCCACTTTGAATAATACCTAGCATATAGTAAACTGTTAGCTGCTGCTGCTGTTATTATTTTGATCAACATCATATTCATTCTTATAAATGCACAAAGACTCTTATAGATAAGGACCTCTCTCTTTTTTAGCTTCTTCATATTTCCCAAAAAGTTTGACACTTTTTGCTTTTTGGGCCTTTATTTAATATTTGGTGATATAACAAGAATTTTAGTCATTGGTATGTAGTTCTATGTAAACAGAGGCTTCTCAAGTACAGTTTTAAAAACTTTTCCTGAATTTAAATGATTTCCTCTTAAAATTATTAATTTTGTTTGTGGGGTGCCTGAGTGGCTTAGTCGTTAAGCATCTGTCTTTGGCTCAGGTCATGATCCCAGGGTGCTGGGATCAAGCCCCATGTTGGGCTCCCTGCTCTGCAGGAAGCCTCCTTCTCCCTCTCCCGTTCCCCCTGCTTGTGTTCCCTCTCACTCTCTCTCTCTGTCAAATAAATAAAAATAAAATCTTTAGGGGCGCCTGGGTGGCACAGCAGTTAAGCGCCTGCCTTCGGCTCAGGGCGTGATCCCGGCGTTCTGGGATCGAGCCCCACATCAGGCTCCTCCGCTATGAGCCTGCTTCTTCCTCTCCCACTCCCCCTGCTTGTGTTCCCTCTCTCACTGGCTGTCTCTATCTCTGTGAAATAAATAAATAAAATCTTTAAAAAAAATAAATAAAATCTTAAAAAATTTTTTGTGTATATCTTTATTTCCAATGGGGAAAGGATTTACCAAACAAATTCTAAATTACTAGAATTTGTGTTCTTTGTAGTTAGACAATTAGCAATCTTGAACATAATCCTGAAAGAGTCTTATAAAGGTTTTGTTGTATGATCACATTTCCCACAAATCTTTTTGTACATTTTATTTCCTGAGCCCTGTTGAAACCTAAGAAAAAAACACATGAATGTACCTGTGTTTCCAAAATCATGTTACTCACCTTTTGATAGAATAGGGAAGTATAATAGTGTTAATTGGTAGTGGATCTATTTTAAATTGTGTTAACCTTCAGCCATTTGGTTAAGAAGCAAGAGATTCTGAGATTCTCGTGGCCTAGTTGGGTCAGGTGGATGCTATGCTGAAATCACAGCTGAAATAGTTGAGTTGCTGAGAGTGTGGCATGAGCTTGAGAGAATTATGAAGGTCTAGAATAGTCTTGGGGGGAAGAGGAAAGGAAGATGATTGATAGATCATAAAAGAGCCCAACTGTCTTCAAGGTGATGTAATTTTCTCTTCCCTCTGCCTTTTCCTCCTCCACTTCCTCCCTTCTCTTGCCTTCTTCCCCCTCCCATCTTCTCTCTCTCCACTCCACTTCTCCTTCCTTCTTCTCTGATTTGTTTTCTTTTTCCTTTTGCAGAGGAGTAACAGGGAAGAATTACCGTACTGCTCTAGGTGCAAGTTTTGCCGGATAGTTAATGGCAGAATTATTGGGATGCAGATGAATTGAGGATCATGGTGACAGAGTAGTTTGCATGATCAGTACAAGAATGTAGTGCGGATATGAAGGAAGGGAGTTCAGAGTGGACTGACAGGTTGGGAGAAAATGTGACAGGAAAGTGGAGATCTCTGTGAGGTGTAAGAACAGCAAATAGAAAGTGATGGTGCAAGAGGCCTGGGGAGAGAGCCCTGGGTGATTTTAGGATCCAGAAGGTAGTCATATCAAGTGGGTAGCTGAAGTGGACTGGTGGATGAGGTCATTGGAATTAAGGCCATCATGGAATTAAGGCATTGAAATCCCAGGATGATGGCAAGAGTTGCATTTGAAGGGAACCAGGGGCCAAAGACGTTTTCAGATGGCCAGGAGTGATTGGGAAGTCCCTAGATGGCAGCAGTGAGGAGGGTGGAGTGAAAAGGAGTGTGAGCTGTAAATAAAGGGAGGCAGAACTTTTCTCTTGCTCTTCTCTGGTACTGGGGGATTAGTGACCTTCATTGGAGAGAGTGCCGGAAAATACATCCTTTGAGAAAGCCAGGTTTACCTTGGGATAAGGAGATAATTTTTGGGGGAAAAAAGGTGAGGATTTGGGAAATTTAACAAGGAACAGGGGATTCCAGTAGGCTCATTGGAATTGTCTGATTAATGATGGGAGACCCAAGGCTGGGGAAGTACAGAGTAGTAAGATGATAAGGAATTTATCTACTAAGTTGTTATACATTCTAGGAGTAAGAAACCTTGTTGGAAGGACTGTCCTCACATAAACCCAGTCTGGTTGAGTTGATGCTGGAACCAGTTGAGCATATCAGACATTGCTTTTCTGGCCTGATTTCAGTGAGTATCCTGGCAGGTCTCTTATCTGAGCAGTCAGTGGCTGCCTCATGACTTTCAGGGTTATAGTTTGGTCCCTTTTGGGGAGAAGCTTTTATGGGACATGATTTGGTAGTGAGGGTGCTGATTTGGTCAAGAGCTGCCTCTGTATTTGTGTTGGAGTTAGGGAGAAGATGGATAATATTTCTTGGGGCATTGTGGGGGGCTTTGTAACGTTAGAGGCTGTCTATGTGATGTGTGGAGCTTGAGTTTGTAGCTGGAGGCGGTTTTATCTTGTGTGAAGTACTAGTGGTGCTAGAAATACAGTCCCTCTTTCCATTGACCCCTTTTCATTACCCCCCCCCACTAATGTCAGAGGTCAACCACATTTCATTTGTAGGTTATTCACATGCATATGCCTAGTATTTTAGTTATTCTTAAGGGACTACGTCCTGATTTTTCCAGGAAGATGTATAGTAATCTTATAGGTGAATTTTCAGATAGTACAATGAGAATAGTTTATAGGCATACCTCATTTTATTATGCTTCACTTTGTTGTGCTTTGCAGATACTGTATTTTTTTTTTTTTTTTTTTTTTTTTTTTTTTTTTTTTTACAAATTGAAGGTTTGTGGCAACTTTGCGTCAGGCAGATCTTTTGCTGCTATTTTTCCAACAGCATTTGCTCACTTCATGTCTCTGTATCACATGTTAGAAATTCTCCCAATATTTCAAACTTTTTCATTATTGTTATATTTGTTATGGTGCTCTGTGATCAGTGATCTTTGATGTTACTCTCGTAATTGTTTTGGGATGCCACAAAGTCTTCCTGTTTGTGATGGCAAACTTGATAAATATGTGTGTTCTGCCTGCTTCACTCACCTGCTATTCCCCTGTTAACTCTCCCTTTCCTCAGGCCTCCCTATTCCTTGAGACACAACAATATTGAAATTAGGTCAGTTAATAACCCTACAATGGTCTCTACATGTTTAAGTGAAAAGAGTTACATGTTTCTCACTTTAAATCAAAAGCTAGACAGGATTAAGCGTAGGGAGGAAGACAGGTCCAAAGCCGAGATAGGCTGAAAACCAGGCCTCTTGCACCAAACAGCCGAATTGTGAATGCAAAGGAAAAGTTCTTGAAGGCAATTAAAAGTGGCTACTCTAGTGAACACATGAATGATAAGACATTTAAACAGCCTTATTGCTCATATGGAGAAAGTTTTAGTGGTCTGGATAAAAGATCAAACCAGCCACTATGTTGCCTTAAGCCAAAGCCTAATCCAGAGCAAGGCTCTAAGTCTCTCAATTCTGTGAAGGCTGAAAGAGGTGAGGAAGCTGCGGAAGAAAAGTTTGAAGCTAGCAGAGGTTGGCTCATGAGGTTTAAGAAAATAAGCCATCTCCATGACATAAAAGTGCAAGGTAAAACAGCAGGTATGGAGGGAGAAGCTGTAGCAAGTTATCCAGAAGACCTAGTAAGATCACTGATGAAGGTGGCTCCACTAACCAAGGTTTTCAGTGTAGATGTAACAGCTTCCTATTGGAAGAAGATGTCATTTAGGACTTTCATAGCTAGAGGAGAAGTCAGTGCCTGGCTTCAAAGGTTCAAAAGATAGACTGACTGTCTTGTTAGGGGCTAATGCAGCTGACTTTAAGTGGAATCCAGAACTCATTTGCCATTCCAGAATCCTGGGGCCTTAAGAATTATGCTGAAGTCTGCTCTGCCTGTTCTCTCTAAACAAAGCCTAGATGGCAGTGCATCTGTCACAACATGGTTTACTGAATATTTTAGCCCACTGTTGGGACCTACTGCAGAAAGAAAGAGATCCCTTTCAAAATATGGCCGTTCATTTAATAATGCACCTGCTCACTGAAGAGCTCTGATGGAGATGTATGAAGAGGTTATTGTTGTTTTCATGCCTACTAACAAAACATTCATTCTGCAGTCCATGGATCAGGGAGTCATTTTGATTTCCAGGTCTTATTATTTAAGAAATGCATTTGTAAGGCTATAGCTGCCATAGATAATGATTCTTCTTAAGGATCTAGGCCAAGTAAATCAAAAGCCTTCTGGAAAGGGTTCACCATTCGAGATGCCAGTAAGAACATTTGTGATTCATGGGAAGAGGTAAAATTATCAGCCTGAATAGGAGTTTGAAAGAAGTTGACTCCAGTCCTCTTGGATGACTTTGGGGTTCAGGACTTCAGTAGAGGAGGAGCTATAGATGTGGCAGAAATAGCAGGAGAACTAGAATTAGAAGTGGAGCCGGAAGGTGTGACTGAATTTCTTGAATCTTATGCTAAACCTGAACAGACGAGGAGTTGCTTCTTATGGATGAGCAAAAAAAGTGGATTCTTAAGATGGAATCTGCTCCTGGTGAAGATGCCGTGAAGGTCATTGAAAGGACAACCAAGGATTTAGAATATTACATAATCTTAGTTGATAAAGCATCAGCAGGGTTTGAGAGGTTTGACTCTGGTTTTGAAAGAAGTTCTGCAGGTAAAATTCTGTCAGTGTCACATGCTATAGAGAAATTGTTCATGAAAGGAAAAGTTAATTGATGCAGCAAACTTCTTTGTTGCCTTATTTTAAGAAATTGCCACAGTCACCCCAAATTCAGTAGCCACCACCCTGACCAGTCAGTACCTATCAACATGTAGGCAACACCCTCCATCAGCAAAAAGATTATGACTGAAAGCTCAGATGATAGTATTTTTTAGCAATAAATTATTTTTAAACTAAGGTATATACATTTTTTCCCCATAATGCTATTATATACTTAATAGACTATAGTATAAACATAACTTTTATATGCAGTGGGAAACCAAAAAATTTATTTGACTTGCTTTATTGTGATATTTACTTTACTGAAGTGGTCTGGAGCTGAGCCCACAGTATCTTCAAGTTATGCCTGTATTTATTCTTTATGGGCCTGGAGATGAATTGTGGCCCACTAATTTTTTTTTTAGGGTGTGGTAGAAATGGGATGCACCCACTAATTTTAAACAAGTAATTCAGAATATAGGTTTAGAGTATCTCTTGATTGTATTAATTCAATGCATTTAATTTTGAACTAAATATAAGTTTTAATTTGAATAGATTTGTAAAAGAAAATTTTTGTTGTGATATTTTTAAAGATAATGCAATACAGGACAGGGAGTACATCCTCCTTTTCTCTCCCCTGAACCTAAAAATTGCTAGTTGTATTTGTCTCATGATAAATTCTTTAACTTTTATCTGCATGCTCTAAGAATTAACGATAGCAAGGAATGTCAATCAGGAAATCTTTGAGGTAAAGTGCAAAGCGAAGTAATTTCAAAATTACTTTCTAAAGGAGTGGTTTCTCTGAAATTTCAAATAAAATTAAACTATACTTAATTTATGCTTCTACTTTATTTCTTAGGTAAATAAATATATACAACTCTAGATATAAAAATGTTTATTCTATGGAGGAATTTTTCTGTAGTTGACATCTAAAATGATCTTTCTTCAATTGATAACATCTAAAGTAAACTAGCGGATAAACTGTGAGAAGCAAAACCAAGAAACTGAACATAGAAGAATATTCTGCTGGGAGGTGTTATTTGTGGAGGTGATGATTTATAAGGACAGTGATTTTTTAAAAAAATTATTTCAAAATACTTAAAATGTGTAGAGAACTATAGAGAATAAGTAATATGATAAACTGCAATTGTTAGCATAATTATTCATCCCTTTGTTATTCTTACAGTGGGATGCTATAAAATCTTTATTGCAAATATAGTTACACACATTATTGCATAAGTCTTTGAAACACTTTTATTCTCCCTCCTTTGGGAGCAGAAATAAACCTTTTAGGGGTCACAGAGTAGAATGATAGAGTAGCTAGGAATGGTTTCTCTGTTAGTACTACAAATTTTTTCCCTAGAAGTTTGTTGACCATGAAGTAGAAAGAAACTTTAACCAGCTTTCCATTGCCTCTACTTTTTTAAAAGATAATCCTCTCAACTTTAAACGAAAAGGCGCGAACTGGAGGAAGAGACAGAGAAGAAAATCATATTCTAGATGTGAACTCTCCTCCTTTCACCCAAGTGGCCATAAAGGATATAATTTAGAAGCAACCACCAAATACTAGACAGCAGTTTTCCTGCATATTTCTATATCTTTATTAAATTCACCACCTGTAAAGACTGAGTTTTTCAACTTCTCTGATTCTTTATGAATACTTTAATGTTTAAATCTTCCATTGTCTTCAGGATTCAAAAATTTCCTCTATGGAGCGTGGGCTCCGAGACTTGGAAGAGGAAATTCAGATGCTGAAATCAAATGGGGCCTTGAGTACTGAAGAGCGGGAGGAAGAAATGAAACAAATGGAGGTCTATCGGAGCCATTCTAAATTTATGAAAAATAAGGTAATGGTGTGTGATACTGTAGTTTTTAAAAGATGTTTGAGATGTTGTTGCATATTTCTATTTCCTTCGTGATGATGAAGAACTTCACATTACTTTACCAGACATCAGGGAAGGATACTTAGAACTCTTTCAAATGGAACTTTCCCGGAACTAAAGTCAGAATTACTGATGTATCGTTATTTCAAGTTTTCACTTAAAAGAAAATTATTCCTATGAGGCTGATAGGTATTGTCACACTTTAACATTTGTATCTATCAGTTACTAGAATTATATCCAAACTGAGTTTTTCTCACCACATGAGACACCAAGTTCTTTAACTTTTGTGTATTATTCTAAAAGTCAAACCCTAAGATGCTGAACCCAGTTCCCTCACCTTTATTTATTTATTTTTTTCCCTGAAATGGCTTAAATAATATCCTATATTCCCTTCAAATACAGTTCCATAAGGAAAAGCCCTTTGCTCTATCCCTTGGAGAAGATCCATTTGTATCAGGTTTATTGTTTCCCATGTTCAGATATATCTACAGTAAGATACATATCTGTGAGACATGTCAGTTCATATTTAGAAACTCAGTCACAATATTTTTTCCTTAGATCCAAAGCCATTTAGTTTGATTCTATAAACTATTCAGGCAAATTGGAGGATCTAGTTTATTATAGTTATCAATTTGCCAGATTTGTTTTGGTTTAATTAAAAATCATAATTGTGATTATAAAATATTAGCTAGAAAATAAGTACCCCTTGCATCCCAATTATATTAGTTCCCCAGTTTCTCAGAACAGAAAACTGTAGAGGAATGATACACAATTATTCTAACTGCCTCTCCAGTTTCTAGCTTCTTGCTGTGGTACTCATACCTGGCATAAAAGTCAGTAAAATATTCCTTTATTATTTGAAGAGTCTGTTAGAGTGACTACAGAAAATTTATGTTAATTTTTGAACTTAAAAATTCACATATTCAACTTTCTATTATTTTGTATTTTTCACCCTAATTTGAGAAGAAAATATACTATAATACAGTCTGCTTTTCATTTGCTGATTGGTACATTTAAGTCCATTAAAAAACCCCTATGAAAATAGAGAAACTATCTAGGGTGCTTTGAAGAGGGAATTAGGGGAACAGATTTGAATGTGTTATATAGGTTATTGTTATTTCCAGTTACTGTTCTGGCTAAAAAGCAGATAATAAGACTTGAATTGACACATAAGTGAAAAAGAATAACAATGTCGTGACAGGTAGAGCAACTGAAGGAGGAACTAAGTTCGAAAGAGGCTCAAGGGGAGGAGCTGAAAAAGAGAGCGGCTGGTCTTCAGGCTGAGGTCTTTGCCGTAAGATTTACTTTTTGTGTGCAGTGATCCCACAGTGGGACCCTGCTAGCTCTGGCTTCTGGGTGGCTTATATTTTCATTCTCTTTGGTTGGCAACTTTGCCCAATACTAGCACTAACCAGCCTGCTCTGCTCTTTAACCGACTCCTGTTCACCAGTTTGACCCATATGTCACTTTGTGTGCAGTGACCCCTCACTTGTTCTGGTTCTTTATTGTTGCTTTTGTCACTGTATGGATGGTACTTCAGAGCGTGTTTTTTCTCTTTTCCTTTTGTAGATACTTGTTTATTTATATGAATGGTGATCTCTGTTTCTTCTTTGGTATAAGAATATGCAGATGTTCTAGATTCTAGTGATTATTTGAATTTGAAATTCTTTTTTTTTAAAGTGAGGTATAATTGATTTATAACTTTATATTAGTTTCAGATTTGCAACATGATGATATCTGTGTATATACGTGTGTGTGTGTGTATAAATGATCTCCAGAAGTTAACATCCATCACTGTACATAGTCACAATTTTTTTTTCTTCTTTTGATGAGAACTTTTAAGATTGACTCTTCTAGAATTTGAAATTCTTGAGTAAAGTGCTTTAACTTCATATGTATTATCTTTAAGTCTCCATTAGGTGATTTTCCAACAAATGTTACCGTTTTTAGGTGTATAAAAAGTGATTTGCTTATTTAATCTAGTAAATTAGAATTAGCATGAAACATAAAGTCTCTAAATCTAGTTTAATCTTCTGTCTAAAGAACTTAAAATTCCATTTCAAAATATAATAAAAAATAATAGCCAATACTCAGGCACTTAAAACGTGTTAAGGTTGGTATATCACCCAACCCCAATTTATAGATGCAGAAACTGAGGCAGCAGAGTGGTGCTCAGCTGATATAGCTGGGGAGAGGTAGAACTTGATTTTTACATAAGCAATCTGGTTCCAGAAGTGTGCTGGTGAGCTCTTCAATCTTCTGCCCTGTGTTAGGCCATGTGCACAGATGTCACACAAATGTTAGAAAAAGCTGCTTCTGAAAATAATTGTGGGGTAAGACAGGAATGCAGCATTAAAAAAAAAAAACAAACTTGTGCTAATTTGATGTTTTTGCTATTTATGGACCCCTTTATAGTACAGATAGTAAAGTGAAATATTTTGTCTAAAAGGGACTGATTTGGTTTATGGTAACTGTGTATTTTCTAGAGGAGTAGTTGATACATAGCTTTACTTTTTTTTTCTTAGCTATTATAAATATTTCTTTGTTTCGGACAGCAGGCTAATAAGCACATTCCGTACATTATTTTATTTAATCTCCAACGGTACAGTAGTGTCAGTTTACTTTCTCCATTTTACTGATTAGGAAACCAAGGCTTAGGGAGGTCAGTACTCAGACACACTTATCCTCAGGTGTGAGTGACTGCAAAGTCTTGTGCTCCTAAATTTGTGGAAAATGTATGCTTCTAAACTGTACTTTCCATTTATAGTATTTTCTTCCCTTTCTCAGTCTTTATGGTCAAAATAGCATCATTTGAAGATTCTTTAATAAAGTAGATGTTGAGGAAACATGGACTTTATACTTATTTTTAACTATGTGATTGGAGCTAATCTTTAAATTGTAGTAGTTGTTTAGTTGAGGAAGTGATAACATTTTAAACATTTCTCCTGAATATTCGTTCATACAACAAGTGTGTTTTTAGTGCAACCTGAATGTTAAGGATGGAATAATATAAATATGTGCTTCATGCTGGAAAAGGGATGTCATGAAAGATGCCACAGCATTACAGTATGTGGTAACTCCAGGGTACATATTTATATTACAGGATGAAGATAGCTGCCATTTACAGTCATCTTCCTCTGATGTTCTTAGTATCCTCAAGTAGTTTGCATATAGTAAGCATATAGAAATATTTGTGGAATGAATGAATAACTAAATCTGCAAATAGAATTTTCATGCGTGTGAGAAAATGCTTATGTTCTTGCTAAACAAGAAGAGTAAATTAGACATTTATTTTTAGTGCTCCTTAAAAGTCTAATTTTAATTTAAGTAATATTTATTTCATACTTCCTCATGGGAAATTGTTCTCAAAATTGTCCCTATACCTAAGATTATTATAGTGAAAATACTATAGATACATTTCAATGAAAAAAGGGTACAAAGAACTTTCATCAGTAATACTGAGATTACTGACTTGTCAGTCAGATTTACACTTCCAGTAATTAATCTGTTAGTGCACAGCTACCTTGCTAGGCAGGAGACAGAATGTAAAAGCAAATCTGATTTTTGTTTATTTGGTGTACATTTAGGATAAGAGACTATTTATAAGATTCTTAGAGACATAGTAGAAATGTAAATGAGGTGTTTGAAATAAAAATTTTTTTAAGTCAAGATGAGACAAAAACTAAAAAAAAAAATTAAAAAAATAAGATGAGACAAATTTATTGGAGAATGAATGGCTCCTCTTGCCTAGTGGATTACTGTGTCAGTAATTCAGATTCAAATTCCACATGTCAGTTCTTACAGAGTGAGCCTTTACGCATTTAAGTGATATACTTTTAATCCATATACTTGGTATGACATTGTAGATGATACATTGTAGGTGGAATCTTTTTTAAGGTCACTATCCCTGAATCATCAAAATTACATGATTTCTAAAAGGCACAGGTTTATAATGCCTCATAACACTAAAGGTGGCTTTTTAAGATAAGGATTTTATGTAAACTTTTGTTTGTGAATGAAAAAATAAACAGTATACCAGCAGCAGCTTTCAAATTTAACTTTAAATAGCAATGCTAGGCGGTTTTCTTTCTTTCTTCTGTTTTACATCTACACTAATTCTGCTTTGTGTTTTAAGAGGTCTGACTTAATAAAATGAAAACGGATCAGCACAATGGTATTCAGATGCTTCCTGCTATCTCATAGTAATCTAATTGAATTGGGATTTTTCTCCCTCTATTCTTTTTCTAAGGGATTTTGAAGAGTGTTTAGGAGACACAGTAAATGAAAACTGGAATTTCCCTTATTGTTGAAACCGCCCCCCCCTTTTTGTGGTGTGGTTATCCAAGATTAGATGATGGAAAAAGATAAATTATGTTTTGTCATAAAACTAATGCTGTTTTTAGTTTCATATTTTGTGACTCAGATCTGTCAAAGATCCAGATCAGAGGTGGTTGTTTTCATTTCTTTTTTCCTTACAATGTTTTATTTTCTTCTCTAGATTGGTCAGGTGAAGCAGGAACTGTCCAGAAAGGACACAGAACTACTAGCCCTACAGACAAAGCTAGAAACACTCACAAACCAGTTCTCAGACAGTAAGCAACACATTGAAGTGCTGAAGGAGTCCTTGACTGCTAAAGAACAACGGGCTGCCATCCTGCAGACCGAGGTAAGAATAATTCTGGCATTGGCAGGGAGTCAGTTCCTTGGCACCTTTTCATGTGTGTCACCTGCGCTGTTTTTGTTATACTTAGATTTGGGAGATATGAATAATGTAATGAATAATTCTTTAGCAATGTGATCAGTTACTGTACTAAAATATAACTGTTTTGTGTCAGTTCTTAGATTTATCAGATCTGGTACAGTTTATGTATGTTTTTAATTCTTTGGTTCCCTAAGTTTGTACTTCTAAGTATACTTTAACATTATGAAATGTTGTAAAGATAGTTGTAAAAATGAAATCCAAATGAATCTTTTGTTCTCACCCATGGTGAATCTTCTTGTCATAAATGGCAGTTGGCTCGGTTACCCTGTGTTTAGATTATTAAGTGTTCTCAGTTTTTGATAATATGACTAGCTTTATGTAGGCAAACTGCAAAATCTAGAAATGTTCTAGGTAGATCTTTTTTGAACTACAGATCATGAGACAGTGTGCCTTCATATCCTGTTTGAAAATGAAGTTAGTATTTTTAGAAATCTTAGGAGATTATTTAGCCTGTCAGCCCTGAGTATAGGTAGGAATACCCTAAATAATTCCTTACAGATGAGAATCTATCGTATTTGTAACGATCAAAGAGAAGGAATTGATGATGCTATTTGGATTTACTGTCTTAAATATTTTTTAAAGGTCTAGTGAAATAGGGAACTTAGGTAGAAATGGGTATGTAGTTCTGCTTTATAGAAGAAAACTGAAGCATAAACGTGGTTTAGCTTTTTTTTTTTTTTTTAAAGATTTTTATTTATTTATTCGACAGAGATAGAGACAGCCAGCGAGAGAGGGAACACAAGCAGGGGCAGTGGGGGAGGAAGAAGCAGGCTCATAGTGGAGGAGCCTGATGTGGGGCTCGATCCCAGAACGCCGGGATCATGCCCTGAGCTGAAGGCAGACGCTTAACCGCTATGCCACCCAGGCGCCCCTAGCTTTTTTTTTTTTTTAAAGAACTGGATAGGTAAATAAGGGCATACTTAGATGGAAAAGAGGAATGAGAAATAAAAAGAACGCATAAAGACATTATAGACCCAGAAGAGGAGAATCTTCAAGTGAGGAGGAATGGGGAAATGACCAAAACTCTTTCATGTAATACTTTATTTTTGTACAGTTTGGGACTTTGTTGAAAATGAGAAATTTGGATGATGTATTTGTAATTTTCCTTACAACTCAGATTTTTTCTGTCAGTCGTGTTTCTTATTATCAGGATATCAACCTCATTCTGCCTCACAGGGATAGTATAGATAAAAATTAGGTTTTTGCTCTGGAGTCATAATTACTGAGTTTGAAATTCAGCTTTACCACTTACTACCAGGTATGTGATCCTGGGCATGTTATTTAACTTCACTGTGCTTCACTGTCCCTCCATCTACAAGATGAAGAGAAGAGGTTTGTCTGCCTCATCGGTTGTTGTTAGGATTAAACTAGTTTATTGCACACAGTAAAGCCTTTGTCTCTTATTGTCATCATCGTAGCTATTAAAATCAGCGGATATATATAAACTGAAAATACTAGTGAACACGGTTGGTTTTCTTTCCATTGGCATACATTTTATTAAGAAGATATGCTCTTTCATATTTTTATTCAGCTAGTTTCATATTCATCCAGGGAATTGCAAATATAAAATTATCTGGAAAATGTTACCTGCAAAGTTACTGACTTAACGCCTTTATTAGAGTTTTTCACCCCAGTAACTGGTGTGCATGCAGTACTACAGAAGGGTCAGAAGAGGGTGCCAGTGTTTTAGAGGTGAGCCTACTTCCAAGTTTAGGACCAAAACGTTGGCTAGAGGTGGCAAGTGTGTGTATCAGAGAACCAGGCAGTTGGTTAATGATAATGCAAACATTTAAAAGGTTGTCACAGTCTAATAAATGACTTTTTTCCTCTTGGCAATCCATCCTTTTCTTTGTACCCCTCTCAAATACTGGTCTCACTCGCTAGGTCTCACACAAATGGGCTTGTGATTGATTTCTTGTGCCATAGAGAGTAAAGACTGTATTTGTGGTCATTCTTGAATGGTTCTTATATTTGTTTTTAGCCATGTGGGAGTAACAGTTTCAGTGATTACCCCTAAAAGTCACTCGGACAACTGCTCAAGTATGACCATCTCATCCTAAAAGATAACAGTGTAAAAGACAACAATCTTTTGAGTGTAGGATAATTATATGTTTGTGATATGCCAAGTTGAGTTATTAGCATGTGCTTTTTTTTTTTCTCAGATTACTCTGGTGACATTTAACTGGAGTCACTTTTTCCAAAACATCTTTCTCATGTTAGAGCCCAATAAGAGGCAGTTTGAACCAGTTCTATGATAATTCTCATATATTTTTATAATTTGCTCTTAACTGATATTGTCCTCATCTTTGCAGCTGTCCTAGACTTTGATCTAACCCTCACATCACTAAATTAAGCATGTATGGAAAAGAACATGGATCAAGGAGTTTTTAAAAATTTTTAAGGGTGGCTCAGTCGGTTGAGCATCTGCTTTCTGCTCTGGTCGTGATCTCAGGGTCCTGGCATCGAGCCCCACATTGGGCTCCCTGCTTGACGGGGAGTCTGCTTCTCCCTCTCCCTCTGCCTGTCTCCCCAGCTTGTGCTCTCTCTCTCTCTGAAATAAGTAAACAAAAATATTTTTAAAAAAATAAATAACAGTCCTTTAAGGAAAAACAGGATATGAGAAAAGCCCTGATTTTCTTCTTGTTCATGCTCCAGGGAATTAAGTCCTGTTGTGTTGGGCAGTGTACAATACATAGTATTTCTGGAATTGCTCCTATTTTGTGAACATCTCTTTTAATCTGTTGATCTTCACAGAGGTGATCTGGATTTATAAAGTAACATAGTGGTTAAAATTATGGGATTTGGAGTCAGACCTAAATTTGAATGCAGCTGTTTATGTTTACTAGTTATGTGACCTTGGATGAATTACTTTACCTCTTTAATCCTTCATTTCCTCATTTTAAATGGGGATAATAATAGTACCAACTTCCTAAGGTGGTTGTGGCAAGAATAGGTGTTTAATTATGTAGCTCTCATCTGAATTTAGAGGGAAATATTAAATATCAATGGGTTTCAAAATTTTTTTTTACTTACCTTACAGTTTATGAGCACTTTTATTTTATTTGATCTCTGCTGTCTTATGTGATCCTTAGATTAATGGTTTGGATTAGGCAAGATAAGTATTTTTTTTGTTTTCATTGTGGGGAATTATGTGAAGTTTTTAATTAGCATATGACTTTTGGTTGGCACTTGGGGCCAATCTAACTAGTACTCTAGGACTTTCAATATTGGTTATAATATTTTCAGGAAGTTTTCTATTTTATGCCCACTCTCTTGTTTCTAAGTCTTGATGACATACTGTGGACTTACCAATGAATTTATTTTCTGTTTGAGTTTTCAATGTGCAGAGCTGATCTTGTCAGTAAATTAAAACAGTGGACTTTACTGCCTCAAAGTAGTACAATTTTTTCTTCTCTAGGACATTCAATTTTAGAATTCTGTTTATTATAGGTGAATATTATCATCTATATCTTACTGGCAGTTTATAGGAAGCGGTTCTTCTTTCATAGTTGATCCAGCACAAAGTAAAGAACTGCCCTGGCTCTAGGATGTTTAGGCACTGGAGCTTGGATGTTGTTTGCCGTGTACCTTCTACTTCCCAACCCAGTGCCCCAGTAGTGCTGTGCTCTTCAGGCTGGAGTTTTGACTTCCTTAGCTCACTTAGAGTTAGTAATACATCCTTAGGACTGAAGTGCGTTTTAGAGATCATCTAGTCTTTCCATAATTCTTAAAATATATTTGATAATACCTAACATTGGCTGTTTTCTGTGTGTCATGCAGGGATGTATACTTTCGTTTTCTTAGTTAATCTTTGCAGTAATCTTCAAAGAAATAAGAATTGTCATAACATTTTAAAGATGGGCACACTGAAGCTCGGAGAGATTGAGGTTACATGAGTTATTGCGTGATAACCTGGGCTTCAGAGTTTGATCAGTTGAAATTCCAAAACTTATGTTCTTGGTCATACGCTATAATGCTTCCCTGTGAGGAATTTGAATGTGTGTATATATATGAAACAACTGCTCAGAATAAAAGAGGATTTGGTGTCATGAGGTGGTTTGGGGTTTTTTTCAGTGACTTTCTCTCTTACTGTTCTGGGTGGATATTGCTCCACCACCACTCTGAGCAGTGCTTCGTCTGTAATGAGTCATGGGGTAGTGGTGGCGGCAGGTGCTATAGTGTAACATTGGTGTGGTATTCAAGCCAGCTTGTGAAAGTGGCCTGATTAGCTTCTCCTTCCACATTACTTATACCTGAGTAGAAAATCACTTAAGAAAAAGAGTGTTGGCAGAGTTAGAGATACATATTATTACACCAGAGGTTCTCAGATTTGGGGGCTTCCTGCCCACCACCACTAGTCCTCCAGCTCCACATGGTGATTTGGCATTGTTCACAGGGGTGATGGGGCAGTGTCTTATTTGAGGAGATGCAGATAATGATAACCTTAAGAAAATGACAGGAAAATAAAAGTGTAAGTATGGCTGTTAATATGCTAGGAGAATAAAAGCAATGCATAAGTTTCAAATCTTCAGTGTAAAACTCAATTTATCTAGTGGAGAATAAAAAAGAATAGGGGAGGGGGTGGGGGAAAACAAGAGGTATGTAGACACTATGAACAATGTTGGCCAAAATGGTGTGAATAATGGGAAAGGCAATATATGCGAATAAGTTAAATTTAGATTTAAAATACAAACCTCGGGGTGCCTGGGTGGCTCAGTCATTAAGCGTCTGCCTTCAGCTCAGGGCATGATCCCTGAGTCCCGGGATCGAGCCCCACATCAGGCTCCTCTGCTGGAAGCCTGCTTCTTCCTCTCCCACTCGCCCTGCTTGTGTTCCCTCTCTCGCTGGCTGTCTCTCTCTCTCTGTCAAATAAATAAATAAAATCTTTAAAAAAAATAAATAAAATACAAACCTCAGTTGGATTAAAAAATAAGTTACAGAATGTGTTGTTAATAAGAGTTAAGCATAAGACAAAAATAGCAGAATTAAAAATAAAAAATAGCAAAAATTCAAAAAATGAAAGGTGTATCAAGAAAATATATCTTCCCAATCTGATTTATTTCAACATCAGTTAAATTATTTATTTATTTATTTTTTAAAAGTAGGCTCAACGAGGGGGCCTGAACTCATGACCCAGAGATCAAGACCTGAATTAAGGTCAAGAGTTGGACACTTAACCGACTGAGCCACCCAGGCACCACTAATTAAATTATCTTTTTTGTTTTTTTTTTTTAGAGAGAGAGAGGGTGAGTGTGAGCAGGGAGAGGAGGAGGTGTGGAGCAGAGGAAGAGGGACAAGCGGACTCCATGCTGAGTGTGGAGCCCCGCATGGGGCTCCATCTCATGACCCTGAGTTTGTGAGCCGAAATCAAGAGTCATATGCTTAACCAACTGAGCCAACAAGTTATAAAGTACACAGAGCAATAGAAAAAAAAAAAAGAACTTGATCAAAGAAACAAAAATAAAAAATAATTTGGAAAATTTCAGTAACATCAATAAGCTCAAATAAGTATTCTGTAGAGTATTGCACTAACAAATAGAGAATATGCAGTGATTTTAAGATCTTACTGAATAGTCATAAAAATCAAATGTACTAGGCCACAGAGGAAATGTCAAAATTGCCAAGAATTAAAGTCACAGGGACTGTGTTCTTTGACCCCTAATGCAGCAAAATTAGAAATAAATAATGAAGAATTGCAACATAAAACTAAAATAAACCTGGAATCTGAAAATGTAGTACTTTTTTGGGGAGAGTATAGTTGACATGCAGTGTTATGTTAGTTTCAGGTATACAACTTAGTGATTTATCAAGTTTATACATTATGTTCCGTTCACTACAAGAATACCTACCATCTGCCCATTATATTGCTATTATAATATAATTGTATTCCTAATGCTGTGCATTTCTTCCCTTGATTTATTTATACCATAACTGGAAGCCTATATCTCCCACTCTCCTTCCCCCCATTTGCCTAGCCCCCCACTCCCCTGCCCTCTGGCAACCATCAATTTGTTCTCTGTATTTATAGGTCTAATTCTGTTTGTTTGTTTTTTCATTGTTTTAGATGCCATTTATGAGTGGAATCATATGGTGTTTGGCTTTCTCAGTCTGACTTTCTTCACTAAGCATAGGTTCATCCATGTCATTTCAAATGGCGTGATCCTTTTTTATGGCTGTGTAATATTTCATTGTATCTATACCATGTTTTCCTTATCTCTTTGTCTATTGGTGGACACTTAGATTCTTCCATATCTTGGCTATTGGAAATACTGCTGCAACAAATATAGGGGTACACATACCTTTTGGATTAGTGTTGAAAATATACTACTTAATGGTCTTTGGGTTAAGGGAGACTAGAATAGGAGTGCCTGGGTGGCTCATTTGGTTAAGTGCTCAACTCCTGATCTCATCCTAGGTCTTGATCTCAGGATCGTGAGTTCAAGCCCCATGTTGGGCTCCAAGCCCAGTGGAGCCCACTTAAAAAAAAAAAAGACTAGAGTAGAAAGCAAAAGAAAATCTGTGGGATATACTAATCTTCTGGTGTATAGAGGGAAATGTCTTGTTCTTGTATTTATCAGAAAACAATAAAGAATGAAAGTTAATAAGCTAAGTGTACAAATCAGGAGACTAGGAAAAAAAAAACAACAATCAGAACCAAAGAAATAGTAAGATGGAAGGTAATAGAAACTGTTAGCAATCAATAGAGTAGAGGATAAAATAAGCTGAGTTAGTTGTTTTAAAAAGGTTAATCATACAGGATCGTCTTTTACAGAATGATTAAGAGGTAACTACTAGTACCATACAATTTAAAAATAATAAATGACAATTATAAATAATTATATTCTAATAAGCTTGAAAAGGTAGAACAAATACATTTCTGGAAAATCTGACAAAGTTCAATTGGTAATAGAAAACAGGAACAACAATCATTATGAAAAATAAATTGCTAAACAGTCTCAACTCTATCTCCTCCTAAATCCTATGGCTCAGATGGCTCTTTATCAAAAATTCAAATATAAATAATCATGTTTATATTTAAGTTTTTCCAAAAAATAGAAAAAGCAAGAAAGCCCAAGATTATAGGAGGATATGAGGAAAAAAGAAAGAAATTCAGAGAAATCTATTGATACCAGTAGATGGTATAATTTAATACTGTAAGGATATCATTTCTGCCTAGTATATACATCAATTCCAATGAAAATTCCCAGCAGTAGTTCTTTAGAAACTCATTTTACTTTAAGTTTTACATGGGCAAGTCACAAAAGGATATATCATTTCACTTATAGGGAGTACCTAAAAAAGTCAGATTCATAATGATAGTAGAATGGTGGTTGCTGTGAGTTGGAGAGAATGGAGAGGTTTGTTTTTGTTTTTGTTTTTTAAATTGTACAGTTTTTGTTTTTCAAGATGACGGGAGTTCTGGATGTTGAATATACAACAGTGTAAATGTACTGAACACCACTGAACTATACACTTAAAAATGGTTAAGATGGCAAATTTTATATTTTGTGTATTTTACCACAGTTGAAAAATTTTAAAAATTATATGGACAAATAAAGCTATTCTAACATTAACGTGAAGAGGAAAAGATGAGAGATCTACCCCAATAGATCTGAAAATATACTCCGGAGCCATAAACCTAACCAGACCAATCAGTGCACCCGTGAATGATGTAGTACTGGCACAGGAATGAGCAGATAGAGCAGTGAGAAAAAAATAGAGTTTAGACATGTATGTAGAGGGGAGCATCATCATAAACTTGCTAATTAAGTGTGTGTTAGAAAACTCACATACTATATGGAGAATAAAATTGGCTATTTACCTGGTGCCAGATAAAACAGTGAATTCCATATTGATTAAAGACCTCATTATGAAAGAGAAAAACAATAAAGCTAATCAATGAAAATGTATCTTAGGTAAGATTCTTTAAGTGACACCATCAAATTTAAGTATTTCTGTTCAAGAAAGAATACTACTGACAAAGTTAACAGATGTGTGACTGATTGGGAGAAGATAATTTCACTGCCTCCCAAAATAACAAAGACTGATATATAGAATAAAAAAAGGATGCTTATAAATCTGTAAGAAAAAGAAACAAACTGAGGGCTTCAGAGGGGAGAGGGGTGGGGGAATGGGATAGGCTGGTGATGGGTAGTAAGGAGGGCACGTATTGCATGGTGCACTGGGTGTTATCCGCAACTCATGAATCATCGAACTTTACATCAAAAAAAAAAAAAGATTAAAAAAAGAAAAAGAGACTATAGGGAGGGAGAGAAGGATTTAAATGGGCAATTAATAGACAAGGAAACTAAGTGGTTAACAAATGTAGCATGGGATCCTCAGTCTCATTAGTAAACAAAGAATTGCAAATTTCAGAGACAATGGAATGCTACATTCCATTGATGAAATGAAATGGGTAGAAATTAGAAAATGAGTTAATATTCAGTGCTTGTAAGGATTTGGGCTAAGAGGACCATAGATGGCATAGTTGGCTCCAGTAATCCCGTTCCTGGGTGTGTTCCCTAGAGAAAATTTCCCACTGGCCCATGGGAGGACATGTATAAGGATGTTCACTATAGAACAAGGAATTGAAGGCAGCCCAAATGTTTTTTACTGGAGGGGTTAGATAAGTAAAATACAGTGGATGTATACCATGTAATACTATGTAGAAGTCAAAAGCAATGACTTAGAAGTATTCCTAGGGCAATAGATACATATTTTTTAAAAGTAAGAGACAGAATGAGGTATATAGCATGCATATAAATGAAAAACACATATGTACATAAAAATAAGCCTCTGTATTTCTAAGTTACATGCATAGTCAGTAACATCACACACATTAGAATGGCTGTGCATTGAATGAGGAATGGATATTGGATGCAGATGGAAAATAAATAAGACAACAATAGAACTTCGCATGGATAGTTTTAAGTGAATTGAGGATTAAGAGTAATTTAGTTCTTTCTTCAAGTTGATAGGTGTTTGAAAACATTAATTCTGACTCTGTAACTACTGTGAGGTATGTTGGGTATGGTGTATTTAACCACATTGATTCTCAGAGTTGTTTTGGCTGAGCTGTCTGGCAGGGCAGACGTCCCTGTTTTTCCTCATCCCTTCCAATGCCACACATCTGTCAGCAAGGACTCTAACTAGGGTTGTTCTGAAGGGTTATTCTTTTTGGTAGCTAAGGGGCTTGGATTTTAATGGTGACACATGGGTAGCAGACCTTGGCATTAAAGGGGTAGGTATTTGTAACCAAGGCTCCTGCGTAAATCCAGGACTTTTCTGGGAAAAAGTTGACTAGAAAAAATTCCTCCTTCCAGTATTAGTTGACAATATGAGACACTGATTTACCTGGTCTTGGGGTTGGAGGAAAGGTGTCTTCTTAGGAGCTTTGAGTTTGAATATGCACAGCTGCTTTCAACACTGACTTTAGTCCCTGCAGAATCCCACAGATGAGAGCTCTGCTTAGAATGAATTTACAATCCCAAATTACTTAATCACCTATGGAATTTAACCTACCCCGAACCAATATCAGAAGTAAGAACAAACAGAGTGATTAGACCCTTAGGAATATTGGGTAATAGAATGAGACCATAATGAAATTACTAAAATAAAGGATGGAGTAGTAAGCATAGGAGCACTCTTGAGAATGGAGAAGAAGATATAACTTATTGGGCTGTTGTTTTAGGACTGTCGAGGCAGTGTAACAAAGGTAGCCAAGCTATAGTTGTTTAGTGTCTTTTAGTCTTGGCTTTAACACTTACTTGTTATGTAAGTTTATACTTTTTGTGCTTCAGTTTCCTTATTTATGAGAAGAATAATAGCATTACCTCGTAGAGTATTGTGAGAGTTAAATGAGTTAATGCATGTACATATTAGCACTCAGTAAATATTACCAATATCAAATACATGAAGGAAGGATTTAAAACACGAGCAAAGGGCAAAACACTATAAATGATACCAGGCAGGTTATTAAGGAACAAAACAAGGTTTTTAGATAATGAAATACCTAACAACTAAAGTGAAAGATCAATATAGTGGTTTAGCTGCAGATTAGAGAATGTTACAGGGACAGTTAGTGAATTGGAAGATACATCTGAGGAGATATTATCCAAAAAGCAATAAGGCACAGTTAGAGATAGGAATTAAAGAGAAGTCTGTTGAAATAGAAATCTAACATATATATGTGAGTTTCAAAAGGATAGAGGAGATGGGAGGCAATTTTAGAAGAGGCAATTGCTGAGAATGTTGCTGACTAGGTGATAGGAATGGACCTTTAGTTTATGAGCAAATAATTCTTGAGCAGAAAGATATCCACACCTACCATGAATCACAGTGAAACCATAGATAAACTGATTTTAAAAACCACCAGAGAGGAGAGATAGTTTACCTACACAGGATTAACAGGCCAGCAACAGGCTTTTCAACAGCAACAACAGGAGCAAGAGAGAATATGGTAGAGTGAAAAACTTTGGCAACTCATAATTCTGAACCCATTGAAATTATCATTCATTGGTGGAAGTAGAATAAAGGCTTTTTTTTTTCAGACTAACACAAACTGAGTTTACTACCTATGGATCACATAGAAAGAACTGCTAGAAAGAACAAAATTGTCTCTACAAGGAAGGAGATGTAAGAAAGAGTAGTAGAAAAGGGATATTAATGTGACAGGAAAAAAACCCAATCAAATATCAATGTAAGAATTTGGCACAGACCATATAGGACCAGTGCCATTAATATCAAAACTTCAAAATAATTGAGGTTATCCAATAAAAGTGAAGACTTTTGGAGAAAGATCATAAAAGGTAGAGCTCATCAGTTGCTTCTAGTCGTTGGTATAATTTTTTAAATGATACAGCAGGTGAAATTCTGCATCTAAATTATTGTTGTCTTCTCCATCATAGGACTGAAAAGAGTAGGTTGTATATTTTAATAGTGGAAAAATGAAAGTGAGGGCCTAAGATGTGTGAAAAGAAAAATTATAAGAAAGCATCCAAGAGATCTATTCAAAGTGTGATTCAAAGACCAGCAGCCTCCATTCACTTAAGAACTTATTGGAAACACAAAATCTTTTTTTTTAAATTTTTATTTAAATTCTAGTTAGTTAAAATACAGTGCGTTATTGGTTTCAGGAGTAGAATTCAGTGATTCATCACTTAACGTACAACACCCAGTGCCCATCATAACAAGTGCCCTCCTTATTACCTATCACTCTTCTAGCCCATCCCCCACCCACATCCTTCCATCAACCTTCAGTTTGTTCTCTGTCATTAAAAGTCTCTTATAGTGTCTGTCTCTGTTCTCTCTCTCTCTCTCTCTTTTTTTTTCCTTTCTTCCCTCTTCCCATATGTTCATCTGTTTTGTTTCTTAAAAACCATGTATGAGGGAAATTGTATGGTATTTGTCTTTCTCTCACTGGTTTCACTTAGCATAATACACTCTGACTCCATCCACATCATTGCAAATGGCAAGATTTCATTCTTTTTTATGGCTGAATAATATTCCATTTCGGTGTGTGTGTATGTATACGTGTGTGTATACCACATCTTCTTTATCCATTCATCAGTTGATAGACATTTGGGCTCTCTACATAGTTTGGCTATTGTTGGTAATGCTGCTATAAACATTGGGGTGACTGTACCCCTTCGAAGCTGTATCTTTGTATCCTTTGGGTAAATACCTAGCAGTGCAATTGGTGGATTGTAGGGTAGTTCTATTTTTAACTTTTTGAGGAACCTCCATACTGTTCTCCAGAGTGGCTGTACCAGTTTCATTCCCACCAACAGTGCAAGAAGTTCCCTTTCTCTGCATCCTTGCCACTATCTGTTTTTTCTTGTGTTGTTAATTTTAGGCATTCTGATAGAGGTAAGGTGGTATCTCATTGTGGTTTTGATTTGTATTTCCCTGATGTTGAGTGATGTGGAGCATCTCTTCATGTGTCTGTTAGCCATCTGGATGTCTTCTTTGGAAAAGTGGCTATTCATATCTTATGCCCATTTCTTAATTGGATTATTTGATTTTTGGGTGTTGAGCTTAGTAAGTTCCTTTTAGATTTTGGATACTAACTCTTTATTAGATAATGTCATTTGTAAATATTTTCTCCCATTCTGTAGGCTGCCTTTTTAGTTTTGTTGGTCATTTCCTTCGCTGTGCAGAAGCTTTTTATCTTGATGAAGTCCCAGTAGTTCATTTTTCCTTTTGTTTTCCTTGCCTCCGGCGATGTGTCTGCCTAGTAAGAAATTGCTATGGCTGAGGTCAAAGAGGTTCTGTCTACGTTGTCCTCTAGGATTTTGATGGTTTTTGTTTCACATTTAGGTCTTTCATCCATTTTGAATTTATTTTTGTATATGGTCTAAGAAAGTGGTCCAGTTTCATTCTTCTGTATGTTGCTGTCTAGTTTTTCCAACACCATTTGTTGAAGAGACTTTTTTTCCATTGGATATTCTTTACTGCTTTTTCAATTAGTTGATCATATGGTTGTGGGTCCATTTCTGGGTTTTCTATTCCGTTCCATTGATCTGTATGTCTATTTTTGTGCCAATACCATACTGTCTTGATTACAGCTTTGTAATATAGTTTGAAATCTGAAATTGTGATGCATTTAGTTTTGTTTTTCTTTTTCAGAATTGCTTTGGCTACTTGGGTTCTATTGTGGTTTCATACAAGTTTTAGGATTATTTGTTCTAGCTCTGTGAAAAATGCTGGTGATATTTTGATAGGTATTGCATTAAATGTGGAAACACAAAATCTTGAGTCATACTTTAGACCTATTGAATCAGAGTTTACATTTTAAGTTTCCTTAGTCTGTGAAGTGCTATAAAATATTTTGTGTTTTGGCTGGGGCTGGATGCAAATAAGATTACTAATCTGTTATTGGTCATCATTTAGGAATCAAGATGAGAGCGGTTTTTGAGATTGGCTTTGAGCAAATGTCACTTTGCTTTTCAAATGAGAACAAAGAGGATTGCCCCATTTGTGTACCTTATCTTTTTCCTAATTGCTATTTTTTTTTGACCATAAAAGCAATGATTTATTTTTATTTATTTTTATTTTTTTATTTTTTTTTAAAGATTTTTTTATTTATTCGACAGAGATAGAGACAGCCAGCGAGAGAGGGAACACAAGCAGGGGGAGTGGGAGAGGAAGGCAGGCTCATAGCAGAGGAGCCTGATGTGGGGCTCGATCCCATAACGCCGGGATCACGCCCTGAGCCGAAGGCAGATGCTTAACTGCTGTGCCACCCAGGCGCCCCAATGATTTATTTTTAAATAGTTATTGAGCACCTGCTGTTTGTCAGCTAGTCCTAGGGGAGACTACAATGATGAACCCCTGGGTTTTTTTTTTTTTTGTTTTTTTTGTTTTTTTGTTTTTAATGATTTTTTTTTATTATATTATGTTAGTCACCATACAGTACATCCCCGGATTCCGATGTAAAGTTCGATACTTCATTAGTTGCATATAACACCCAGTGCACCATGCAATATGTGCCCTCCTTACTACCCATCACCAGTCTATCCCATTCCTAATTGCTATTTTACAATGGAATTGTCGGAGGACCTTGAATTAGAAAGGTGATCACTGGGGCACCTGGGTGGCTCAGTTGTTAAGCGTCTGCCTTCGGCTCAGGGCGTGATCCCTGCATTCTGGGATGGAGCCCCACATCAAGCTCTTCCTCTGGAAGCTGGTTTCTTCCTCTCCCACTCCCCTTGCTGTGTTCCCTCTCTCGCTGGCTGTCTCCATCTCTGTCAAATAAATAAACAAATCTTTAAAAAAAAAAAAAGAAAGGTGATCACTAAAAGTATTAAAACTAGGTCATCTAAGGCTAATTTTATATTATTCTTTGGTTGTATTTTTGGTGTGGAAGATCAGGAATATATGAGAGATAATAGTAAACCTCTTCCTCTTCAAGGCATTGGCAAGGCAGTGTAAATAAGATGGAGAAATGTAAGCTAGATAAGATGATAATTAGGTTTCTTCATACTATAATATGACTTTTCCTCAAAGATAGTGTTTAATGATGTGTGTTAACCTACATAAAAGTTTCTGGTGGTATTATGTATCTCTCTAACCTTGACTCTTCCTTATTAAATATTTTTATTAATGAACTGGGTGGAAAAAAATACAGGGAAAGGGAGGGGTGGGTAAATGTGCATGTTAGATAAGAAATTCAGCATTCCAAAAGATCTTTAAAGAGCAGAGTAATGGGCCTAAGCCAAGCAGGATAAAAATTTAATAGGATGACTATAAAAGTCTTTAGTTTTCTTTCTTTCTTTTTTTTTTTTTTAAATATTTTATTTATTTATTTGACAGAGACAGCCAGAGAGAGAGGGAACACAGGCAGGGGGAGCAGGAGAGGAAGAAGCAGGCTCCCAGCAGAGGAGCCTGATGTGGGGCTCGATCCCAGGACTCCAGGATCATGCCCTGAGCCGAAGGCAGACGCTTAACGACTGAGCCACCCAGGCGCCCCAAAATCTTTAGTTTTCTATCCCTCCCTTTCTCCAAAAAAAAAAGCTAGCCAGTCGGGGCACATGGGTGGCTCTGTTGGTTGAGTGTCCAACTCTCAGTTTCGGCTCAGGTCATGATCTCAGGGTCCTAGGAGGCAGGCTCCCTTGTCTCCCTGTCCCTCTGCTCCTCCCCCCCCCCACTAATGTGTACATCTTCTTCCCTTTCAAATCAATCAATCAATCAATCGATCAATCAATCTTTAAAAAAAACTAGCCAGTAAAGAAACAAAACAAAAAAACACCGAACAAAAACAACAACCAAACCCATGAAAAAGTAAAACAATCTACTTAAGTAATCCTTCAGTATCTGTATAGTGGCTGCCAGAAAACCCCCTCAAAACCAAAAAACCATATGCAATCTTCAGTTGTTTTAAAAGTGTCTTGAAGTAAGGGTGAGGTAATTAGCTGTAATGTATTGAATTCTGAGTATAATGATTTATTTATTTACTTTTTAAAATATTTTATTTATTTGAGAGAGAGAGAACAAGTTGGGGAGAGGGGCAGAGGGAGAGGGAGAAGCAGACTCCCCGCCGAGCAGGGGGCCTGACATGGGACTCGATCCCAGGACCCTGGGATTATGACCCAGGCTGAAGGCAGAGGCTTAACTGACTGAGCCACCCAGGCACCCCTGTGTATAATGATTTAAAGTATGTTGGTACATTTAAGCATGTTTAGATGCAAAGAGTCTGAAACCATGGCATGTTAAGGAATAGCTGAAGGGTAGCCTGGAAAAGAAATGCTTTTGGGAGTACGTGATAATCTGCATGTATCTGAATGGCTGTTATGTGGAAGAGCATCTAGCCTAGGGGTTGAACTTGGGCCAGTGGGTAAAATTACAGAAAAAAAATATTTTTTTAAACTTCCAGATCAGAGATTGCTTTTATGCCTGGTAAAAGCAGAACATGGGCAGCCTCTAGAGAGGAACCGTGTACTTGGGTTTTACTAGAGGTGTCCAAATACTAGAGAGGCCTTTTTAAAGGGGATACAGAGATCCAGGATTTAGACGAGAGTTTGAATCAGATGACCTTTAAAGGTCCTTCCAAGGAGGAAATGTCTCTTTCTGTGATTCTAAGGGTTCCACACGGAAAGGATGATAAGGTTTAATTAATGTTAGTCTGATACCAGAATAAGGAAGTGTTGCAGATTTGTTGGCTTAGAGGGGGTCAGTGTAGAAGTAGGTTGGCTGACTGTGGTGCTCTATCAGATTTGCAGAGACCAACATTAACATTTCTACTGTGGCTACATAGCTGAATACTGGATACTTTGTATAGGTGTTATCATGTTGTCTTTAAAACAACATGATTTATGAATCAACATGATTGTTATGAAGATTATGAATTTTCAGGGTAAAGTAGGTGGAGACAATATTGACATTGATTTATTAGACTAAATTTGTAGCTTTTTTTGGTTTGTTTTGGTGAGCAAAGTACAGATAAACTATGTACTGTGTACTGTGGAATGGCACGTCTGTACCCCTGGCCTTTTTGATGTTTCTCTGAGCTCTTCAGGTTTTTGTCAGGTATGAGGCTTTAGACAGAACTCAATGTGGTTTGTCAAAATAGCCTTTAGCCACAAGGTTTACTTGTGGATGTTGTCAATCCCATGGCCTAATGCCCTTCATTCAGCCTCTTTTCTAGATGAGAACAATGGGAGATGTAGTGGTAGGAAATTATACTCAGTGGTCCTGGGCAAATCACTTAGTTTGGGCTTTGATTTCATCAGCTTTAGAATTAGGAGTTTAGATTATTAATTTTTTAAAAGTTTATGAAATACTGCCAAATATAGGAAAAAATGCAGAAAGTAAGATAATAAATACCGTAAGATTCAGGGGGCGCCTGGGTGGCACAGCAGTTAAGCGTCTGCCTTCGGCTCAGGGCGTGATCCCGGCGTTCTGGGATCGAGCCCCACATCAGGCTCCTCTGCTGTGAGCCTGCTTTCTTCCTCTCCCACTCCCCCTGCTTGTGTTCCCTCTCTCGCTGGCTGTCTCTCTCTGTTAAATAAATAAAAAAATCTTTAAAAAAAAATAAATAAATACCATAAGATTTAACTTGTATTAATGTGGACCACATTAGGTGATCTTTAATGGTTATTTAAAAGAAAAGGTTCTTTAAAAAATCTCATTATGAACCAAATATTCAGTGGAAGATCTGTGTTAAGAATAATATTTCGTTAGAATCTCAGGGTTTTAGAACTGGTTAGGAATAACGATTTGGAAGTTGTTATTATGGAGGTGGTGGTTAAAGCCTAGCATTGAATTGGTTTCTCCAGGGAAAGTTGTATAAAGTGAGATGTGAGGAGGGGGTAAATGACAGAGGATTCAGTGAAGAAAACTGAAGAGGTGGGGTCAGAGAGTTAAAAAGTGAATCATATTGGCAAAGCCAAGTAAGGAATTATAGGAAATAAGCCATTGTATCCATGCAATTCCTATTGCTCGGATAGATGTATTTATTGATGTAAAATGAAAGAAGGTTAAGATAACTTAAGATAATTAATAGTTTTGTGATCAGAAGTGAGAGGCCAGAAGAGCAACGTAGCCATTTTTCTGTTCGTGTCCATTGGTAGAGAAAATCTTGTAGAGAAAAACCTTCTGTTTTTGTTGAAGTTGGCATAACCTGTTTGCCACAGACCTTGACTCTTGGCAAGCTAGGTGCATGCTGTTCCTCCAGTGCATTTGATGTGAATAAACAGGGTCTTATTCCTCCTGCCAGGCATGGTATTAGGGTGATGACTATGTGTCCTGCTAGTCTCTGAGGGGCTTTCCTGAATATGTTTTTTGTGGTTTGCAAAATATGGACTTCACACAAAATTATACTATGAACTTAGCTCACTACTAACGGAAAAGATCAGTGTAGAATTCAGAGCAATTAATCTAGTGGTAGCAGAGTGGTTTTTGTGGTTATTTTTATCTTAAATCTCCTGACCAGCACATTTAAATTCTGTATTGAACGACAAAAGCAGACCAAGGAAAAAGTGTATGAATTGAATATTTAGTAAAGAAAAGATGACTTAGTAATTAGAATATGAACTTGAGTAATTTCTGTACCTAATATTTGTGATATGAGATATTTTTTATTTGAAAGCCTGAATTTCCAGCTGACTCTTATGCTGAAGGTTTGTGTCTATTACAAGAGTTTTTCATTTTTTACCTTTTTCAGTCACCAATTCCTGTGGGTCTCATATCCGACATTCCCTCAAAATGGCATGCAGGTATTTATGACTGGTTAGCACTGGCACATTTATGGGTCACTTAACTGAGTGAGGGATCTAATGTAAAAATGCAGCTAGAACATCAAGGTTCTCTTGGTAAAGAAGCAGCAACATGAGGTCTTAACAGTAATTGTTCAATGGGACTTTAGTATACCAGAATAAGAAACATTTAGAAATGCTGAGGGAGGTATTCCTGCTCTATTCTGATTCCTTACCCACCGATGGCAAACATTTCATTTTTTGAGATTAATGAAGAGAAGAAGTGAGAGACAAGAAATTAGGCAGTTAAGACTTAGCTATAAGTTTAAATGTCTGGGCTTTTTGCCTTTATAAAAAGAATTTAATAATGTATTTTGGGAATATTGTGTGAAATGTTTTTTAGGTGAGTTACTTTGTTTTTTCTTGTTGTTATTGGGATATGTGGTACATGTGTTAGAATATACAGTATACAGAATACAAATTAGAATGTAGAAGTTAGGTACAAATGATTTAGCATATGATTTATTAATTTTTAAAATTTCTGACATGTATACTTTTCTAAGACTTTGACCTCTTTAACTGTGCATAAGAGTCAATGGATTCAATAAGCACCTTCTTGAATCACCGTGACTGATGCCCTGTAATGGATTCAGCTAATAGAAACCAAATCTGATACTGTCAAATAGGATTAGTAGCCATGCAGGCCAGCTTGAGCTGTCCTGAATGCCAAGTGGATAAGGGTCAGTGGGCTCTTTTGGCATCTTAAGCAGGCTGGTTGTTGAATTTCATATTCCACAAAGGTCCTTGCTCTGTGGTGGCTGTCCTTTTCTTCAAATTGAATCAATATTCAGTTCTGACGTTTGTATTGTGGACCTTTCAGCTTCTTTGCATGGTAGAATGTTTCTGATTTTAATAGATTGGTGAAGAAAAACCAAGGAAATGTAAAGACTTTTGTCATCTTGCACTTTAGAAAGGACTATTGGGGAACCCTGTGGAAATCACATAATTCATCTTTGTTTTGCATTGGATTTTAATTCTTCTCTGAGATCTTTAGTGCTGAATTCAGGCACCAAAACTGGACATTTTTAGTGGTAATATCTCTTGGGTTCACTGGGCTTGATGTATTGTAGTTCTGTTTGTCAGCAAAACATTTTTTCTTTTATTACTTTAATCTTTTCTTTTTCCATGTCGCTGAGGAAAATTTTAGGTAGGCTGGCTATCTTGACACATTGCATTTCGTAAGGTATTCAAGGGAAGAACACATTTAGGTCTTCTTTGATTTCTTTTATTGTAATTTTCAGCATATAGATTCTTTACGTGTTTTGTTAGATTTATAGCTAGGTATTTAATTTTTTTTGAGGGATTGTAAATGGTTATAAATTTTACAATTTGAAGTTCAATATTGGATCATATTTAATTTTGTTCAGTTTATAAAATATCTACATTTTCAAAGCAAGTATAAATATTATCTATTTTCTTTAATATTACTGTTATTAAGACCTATTTCAGGCACATGAAGTATAGATAAAAAATTAAACAAACACTATAAAATGATGTCATGATGTGAAGTTTTAAATTTTAACAGAGTTGGGTTTACCAGTATTTTTTCTTTATGATATATCCTTTCTGTGTCTTTAAACATGAAACCTTCCATGCCTCAGTGTCTTAAAAGCATTTTCCTATATTTCCTTCCAGTACCACAGTCAAGATAATGAACATGGCCCCATGTTTTCTTGTGCCTCTTTGTAATCCCTTTCTTTTGCCTTTCCCTGATATTCTTCACTACTTTCCCCTTCTCCCTCTTCCCAGGCAACTCTTGATCTATTGCTGTTCTTTTCTGTTACTATAATTAGTGTCCCATTTTCTAGAATTTTATATATATGAAATCATATAGTATATACTCTTTTTTGTCTAGCTCTTACTGGGGTAGTATAGTATATAATTAGTGGTTAATATTGTAGGATCTGGAGACCAGTTAATCTTAAATTCCTGCTCTGTTGCTTGTTTATTTTTAACTCTCAGTTTCTCACGTTGCCATGGGAAAGTGAAATTTTCCACAGGGAGAATGCAAGTGAAGAAGATACAATGCTTGAGGATAGAATTGGCAGGATTTTTAATATACTATATATAAGGTTGGCAAACATATACATGACCATATGCAGAAAGGTTCAGAAATCTGAGGATAGAATGAAGAAAACCCTTTAATTTAGAAGTAAAGATTTGTAAAATAATTATGACTAAAATAAAACGGAGATGATAGGCTGTGTTTGAAAGGATTGCTTAGGCTGGGAGAAAAACAAGACAAACAGAATAGGGATGAATGATAAAAAAGACATGATAGATCAGAGGTTATGCTATGCACACAGAGTAGATTTAGTAGGTATAGAAAAAGGAAAACAGTTGTTTCAGAAATGAGAATTTAAGAGTTTGAAAGTTCTTAGGTGGACCTTTCCAGAATATAGCAAGGTTACCATATATCATATATTAAAATAGAGTAGAGGAAAATCAGAAGTGAAAAGTATTTATTGAGGGGGCATGGTAGAACTTGTGGTGAAGAATTATAAATGGAACCTACAAAGATTACTTCCCCAATTTCTGGCTTGGTGGAATGAGTGGCATTGAAGTGGTTTGTAGAAGTGTAGTTTAGGGGAGTGAAATCTGGCTTATTTACATGTTTTTCCTTTCCAGCATAGTCCAAGATAATTTGTAAGTATCTAACTATAGAGTCTCAAATGAGACTAGTCTTGTGGGAAATTTTCCGTAGTACTTAACAGTAAGTACTACCATACACACTGTATTGGTTCTCAGATACCTTATAGCTTAGATATAATATTAGATTTTTCCCTGAGAGTTTTGATGTACTCTAAATGTGAGTCATTACCCATGTCACATGTTTTTTCTTTGTGGGTTGGTTAATCCACAGACAGCTAGGAAAAACAATATAGGACAAGTCAAGATTAAAGATGTTTTATAGAAATATACTTGTATCTTAGATTTGCACTTTCAGTATTGTAGCCGCCAGCTATATGTGGCTATTGAGCACCTGAAATATGGTAATCCAAATGAGATATGATGTAAATATAAACATTAACAATATGCATTGGACTTTTAAAACTTAGTATGACACAAAGAATATAAAATAAAATAGCTCATTGATAGTTTTTAATATGGATTATATGTTTGAAGTGACAGTATTATAGATAGATTAAACAAGTTATATTATTAAAATTTTTTGTTTTTTTTTTAATATATGCTTGAACTCTAAAATTTCATATGTGGTTTGCATATGACTCACATTATATTTCGGTTGACCAACACTGTCCTAAGATGAAAGAAATCCATCTCCCTGTTTTTTTTTTTTTTTTTAAAGATTTTATTTATTTATTTGACAGAGATAGAGACAGCCAGTGAGAGAGGGAACACAAGCAGGGGGAGTGGGAGAGGAAGAAGCAGGCTCCTAGCGGAGGAGCCTGATGTGGGGCTCGATCCCATAATGCCGGGATCACGCCCTGAGCCGAAGGCAGGCGCTTAACCGCTGTGCCACCCAGGCGCCCCGCACCTCCCTGTTTTGCTATAATAAATGTGTAACTATTTGCTGAATTGTAAAACCTTAGTGTAAAAGCAAAAATAAAAAAACCCAAAAAACAAACAAACAAAAAAACCAAAATAATTTGGTTTGTGCGTATGCTTAATGAATTTGCTTTGAATGGATTTAAAAATAAGAACTATCATTAGAGTTCTAGTTATTTGAAAGTTATATTTAGTGAAAGCTGTTACTAAACTTGGGGGATAAAGGTAACTGGATGCCAGACTTTAGCTGACTGTCTTTGGGCCTGAAAGTGGACCTTTGCTTTCCTCTGCATGTGTCTCAGTGCATTATGGGATTGTTGGTCTAAAAAGCATCATATTCTACCTCTTGTTTCTGTTATGTGATACAGTAAGTGTCATGCTTGGTGATACTTATGGTTTTCTTTCTAATTTTAGATTTTCTAAAGCAGTGTAACATCATTTGGGAACTTGTTAGAAAAACTAATTCTTGAGCCCCAAACCCATTGAATCAGAACTCTGGTGGCTGGGCCTGGGAAATCTGTTTAAACCCTCCAATAGAAGAGGCAAAACTCAGTCTCTTTATAAACAGTTCTCCATTTTGCCCCTTGATTCAGATCTGTTTATCCTGATATCATTGCATATTTAACTGATGCAAATTTATTTTTATTACAGAAGTGCTCATAAGGTTTTAGGGTTTAATTTCTAAATAGCTTTAATTATATTTAGAGTGGTATTTTATTTGATTCTAATGAAAGTTTACTATATAAGTATCATTTGGGCAACTGTACACATGTATTTGGGAGGGATTACATTCCTTTCTTTTCATTTACTCATTTCTAAAAATGTCACATTCTTAGGTGGATGCTCTCCGATTGCGTTTGGAAGAGAAGGAAACCATGTTGAATAAGAAGACAAAACAAATTCAGGATATGGCTGAGGAGAAGGGGACACAAGCTGGAGAGATACATGACCTCAAGGACATGCTGGATGTCAAAGAAAGGAAGGTTAATGTTCTTCAGAAGAAGGTAAGGTGCACGTGTTCTGAGTTTAGTTTCCTACATCAGGCATATATCTTCATTCCTACCGTGTGTATATATATATGCATATATGTATATAATATATATGTATGCATAGATAGCCCTCTCACCTTTGTCCTGAAATGCTTACTTTAAAAACTTTTTTAAAATGTTTATTTTTCTTTTATTTTTAAATTTTAATTCCAGTGTAGTTGAACATACAGTGTTATATTGGTTTCAGATGTGCAATATAGTGATTCAGGAATTCTATACATTACTCAGTAGTCATCATTAAATATGCTCTACTCATCAGGGACGTTGGCCTCTAGTTCTCTCTCTCTTTTTTTTAAGTAGGCTCCACACCCAGTGTGGAGCCGGACATGGCGCTTGAACTCATGACCCTGAGATCAAGACCTGAGCTGAGATCAAGAGTCAGATGCTTAATCTACTGAGCCACTTAGGTGCCTCTGTAGTTCTCTTTTATTGTGGAGTCTTTATCTGGTTTTGGTATCAGGATAATGTTGGCCTCAGAGAATGAATTTGGAAGTTTTCCTTCCTTTTTTATTTTTTGAAGTAGTTTGAGAAGAATATATATTAACTCTTATTTAAATATTTGGTAGAATTCACCTGTGAAGCGATCTGGTCCTGGCCTTTTGTTGGGAGATTTTTGATTACTGATTCAGTTTCTTTGCTGGTAATTGGTCTGTTCAAGTTTCCTATTTCTTCATGTTTCAGTTTTGATAGTTTATATATCCTGGAATTTATTCATTTCTTCTAAGTTGTCCAATTTGTTGGTATATAGTTTTTGATAATAGTCCTGTATAATTGTTTGTATTTTTGTGTTGCTGGCTATTTCTCCTCTCTCATTTATTATTTTTGTTAATGATGGCTAGGGGTTTCTTTTTGTTAAGTCTGGCTAGGGGTTTATCAATTTTATTAATTTTTTCAAAAAACCAGCTCTTCCTAGTTTCACTGACTTTTTTTTTTTTTTTAAGTTTCTATATCATTTTATTTCTGCTCTAATCTTTATTATTTCCTTCCTTCTGCTGGCCCTAGGCTTTGTTTGTTGGTCTTTTTCTAGCTCCTTTAGGTGTCAGTTTAGGTTGTTTATTTGAAGTTTCTCTTGTTTCTTGAGGTAGACCTGTATTGCTATAGAATTCCCTCTTAGAACTGCTTTTGCTGTATCCCAGAGGTTTTGGACCATTGTGTTTTCATTTTCATGTACTTTTTAATTTCTTCTTTGATTTCTTAGTTGACCCATTCATTGTTTAGTAGCATGTTGTTTAACCTCCATGTATTCGTGGTCTTTCCAGACTTTTTCTTGTGGTTGACTTCTAGTTTCATAGGTGTGTAGTATGACTTCAGCCATTTGGTATTTATTGAGGCCTGTTTTGTGACCTAATACATGTTCTGTTCTGGAGAATGTTCCATATATACTTGAAAAGAATGTGTATTCTGCTGTCTTAGGATTCCGAATAGAACTGTTAAGTCCATCTGATCCAGTGTGTCATCCAAAGCCATGTCTCCTTGTTGATTTTCTGCTTAGATGACCTGTTCATTGATGTAAATGGTGTGTTAAATCCCCTATTATTTTGTTATTATCAATTAGTTCCTTTATGTTTGTTATTATTTTATATATTTGGGTGCTCCCATGTAGGGTGCATAAATATTTACATTGTTATATCTTCATGTTGAGTTGTCCCCTTTATTATTATATAGTGCCCTTCTTTATCTCTTGTTAACAGTCTTTGAAGTCTAGTTTGTCTGATGTAAGTATTGGTATTCAGCTTTCTTTTGACATCCATTTGTGTGGTAATTGTTTCTCCATCCCTCACTTTCTTTTTAAATGATTTTATTTTTTTTAAAGATTTTATTTATTTATTTGACAGAGACAGAGATAGCCAGCCAGAGAGGGAACACAAGCAGGGGGAGCAGGATAGGAAGAAGCAGGCTCATAGCGGAGGAGCCTGATGTGGGGCTCGATCCCATAACGCTGGGATCACACCCTGAGCCGAAGGCAGATGCTTAACCGCTGTGCCACCCAGGCGCCCCTAAATGATTTTTTTAAAAAAAGATTTTATTTATTTATTTGACAGAGAGGGGGCAGAGAGAGAGGGAACACAAGTAGGGGGAGTGGGAGAGGGAGAAGCAGCTTCCCGCGGAGCAGGGAGCCCAATGCGGGGCTCAATCCCGGAACGCTGGGATCACACCCTGGGCCGAAGGCGGACGCTTAACGACTGAGCCACCCAGGCGGCCCTCCATCCCTCACTTTCAATCTGGGGTGTCTTTAGGTCTAAAGTGAGTCTCTTGTAGGCAGCATATAAATGATGTTGTTTTTTTTCATCCATTCTGACACCCTGTGTGTTTTGATTGGAGCAAATAATTCTATTTACATTCAGTAATCATTGATAGATATGTATTGATTGACATTTTATTACTCGTTTTGTGGTTGTTTCTGGAGATTTTCTCTGATCCTTTCTTGTCTTTTTCATATTTTGCTGATTTTCTGTAATGATATATTTGGATCTCTTTTCCTTTATTCTTTGCATGTTAATTAGTGGTTTTGATATGGTTACCATTAGGTTTGCAAATAACCTCTTCTGCAGTCATTAGTATATAAATATATATAGATTTGTTTATTTATTTTAGAGAGGGAAAGAGCTCACGTGCAAGCATGACAGGGAGGGGCAATGGGAGAGGGAGAGAGAATTTCAAGCATACTCCCAGCTGACCATGGAGCCTGATGCAGGGCTCCATCTCATGACCCTGAGATCATGACCTGAGCTGAAATCAAGAATTAAATGCTTAGGGATGCCTGGGTGGCTCAGTCGTTAAACGTCTGCTTTTGGCTCAGGGCATGATCCCAGGGTTCTGGGATCGAGACCCGCATCGGGCTCCCTGCTCTGTTGGGAGCCTGCTTCTTTTGTCTTCCACCCCTCCTGTTTGTGTTCCCTCTCTTTCTGGCTGTCTCTCTCTCTGTCAAACAAGTAAATAAAATCTTAAAAAAAAAAAAGAATTAAATGCTTAACTGACAGAGCCACCCAGGCACCTCCAAATATCAGTCTATATTAAGTTGATGTTCATTCAAGTTTGAACCCATTCTTTCTTCCTCTCCTCCCCATGTTTTAGGTATATGTTATTCTGTTTACATCCTTTTTTTGTGCATGAGTTTCTTGACTGATTTTTAGAGAAGTGTTCATTTGTACTGCTTTTGTTTTTCCTACCTTTATACTGTCACTTTTGGTCTCTCCTTTCCACTCAGAGAGTCCCCTTTAATATTTCTTGCAGGACTGGTTTAGTGGTCACGAACTGCTTTAGTTTTTGTTTGCCTGGGATACTCTGTCTTTCCTTCTATTCTGAATGATAGCCTTGCTGGGCAGAGTATTCTTGACTGCAGATTTTTCTCATTCAGCCCTTTGAATAGATCATGCCACTACCTTCTGGCTTGCCAGGTTTCTGTTGAGAAATCTCCAGCCAGCCTTATGGGTTTTCCCTTGTAAGTTACGACTTCTTTTGTCTTGCTGCTTTTAAGATTTTTTCTTTATCACTAAATTTTGCAAATGTAATTATAATATGTCTTGGTGTTGGCCTGCTGTTATTGATTTTGAGGGGAGTTCTCTGTGTCTCCTGGATCTGGATGTCTGTTTCCTTCCTTAGATGAGGGAAGTTTTCAGCTATTATCTCATGAAATAAATTTTCTGCCCTCTTTTCCCTCTCTTCTTCTTTTGGGACTTCTATAATATGAATGTTATTATGTTGATGGAATCACTGAGTTCCCTGTATCTGTTCTTGTGTGGCATAATTCTTTTATCTCTTTTGTTCAGCTTCATTGCTTACCATTACTTTGTCTTCTAGGTCATTAATTTGTTCCTCTGCTCCTTCCAGCCTGCTGTTCATTGCATCAAGCATGGTTCTAATTTCATTTATTGCACTCTTCATCTCTGTTGATTCTTTTTTAACTCTTTTATCTCTGTGGTAAGAGTCTCACTGGTGTCTTCTTTTCTCAAGGCCAGTGATCCTTATGATAGTTGCTTTAAATTCTTCATCAGGTATATTCCTTATATCAGTTTCACAAAGATCTCTGCCCATGGCCTTATCTTGTTCTTTGATTTGGGGCAAATTCCTCTGTCTTCACATTTTGTCTAAGTCTCTGTCTTCTTCTGAGTGTTAGAAAAGCCAGTTATATATCCTCCTGAAATTAATGGCCTTATGAAGAAGAAGGCATGGAATGCCCAGGGGGGAATGTGTCAAGGAGTGTTTCCTATGTGTGCTGGCTGTGCTCTGCTTTTGTGTTCTGGCTGCTCTGCCCTTCAGGCGAGTCATTTATAGAGGTTCTCCTTACCTGCTGTAGGCAGTGTTTGGTCCCTGGCCTGAATGTGGCAAGTTTTAGCTAGGTGTGCTCTGGTCTGCTTGTGAAATGAGACCTGTCACCATCTCCACTGTAACTGAGGCCCTCCAAAACTCTCTGGTCTGGAGACATGGTATGGACAGGGGTTTGTCTTGGTCTTCTGGGGCAGGGTCCTGCTGCACTGGGACTGAGGCAAGCATGACTGAGAAGGGCCGTTCCACTAGAGACCAGGGGGGTAGGGCTTAGTGTAAACAAGCAGCCAGTGTGGGTCCTGTGCTACCTCCTGCAGGTGGCTCTGTATTTTATGCTGAGGAGTAGGGGAAGGAAATGGTGTTGGGAAGCTCCATTGTTCCCAGAGATGTGTCTCTGTCAATGCTGCCACTCAGAGAAGTGCTCTGAGAAGAGTGTGTGATTTCCCCACTGTGTGCCCCAGATGCTTTCAGATTGTTGTTTCTGCACTGTCTGCCCCCAGGTGGTTTGCCTGCCATCTCTGCAGGAGCAGCACGGTGCCCTCCAGATTCTATTCCAGCCAAGCCTGCTGACCTTTAAAACTCCAGACTTTAATCCCCACTGCTTGCAAGAACTCATGAAATGTAACTCCTCTCATTTTCCAAGTCAGTGGCTTTGGGGAAATGTTCTCCTTGTGCTCTCCCCTGTGTGCTCCTTTCTCTCTTGCCCTTCTTTTTGACCATGGCTTCCCTCCCTCCACAGCACCCAAGATCTGTGTCTCCCCCAAACCATGTCTCTGTACTTCCTATCTTCTTCCATGTGGTCTCTTCTCTCCCTTTAGTTGTGAGTTTGTTCTGTCAGTCGTTGGGTTGATTTCTGGGGTATTTAGGATGACTTGGTAGTTATCTAGTTGTGTTTGTGGGACAAGGCAAGCCTAGGGTCCTCCTACTCTGCTGCCATCTTCCTGCTTTGTACCCCAAGGTTTAAATTTTTATTTAATTCTTGGTTGCTCTAGAATTCCTTTGAAAAATTTTCAAGAAAAGTCATAGATGCTATGTTTCTTTCCTGAGTTCTTGCTTATTGATTTTGTGTTTATATTATCTTTTTATATTTTATAACTGTTTCAGAGATATAAAGAATATAGAGAATAATAATAAGTAATGGTTATTATTCGGCTTAAGAAGTAACATTTCAAATACAGTTGACATTCCATGGCGTATCTTTACTTGATATATTGTCCTACATTTTGTCCCAGAGTTGAACATTAAATTTTGGTGTTGACGCATGCCCCCATATATTAGATCAGTATACATGGTTTTATACTTTTGTAACCTATATATCTATTAATGAAACATATGTGAGGAAGTATACCTTACAAATAAATATGAGAAGTATTTACCCTGAATTTAATCAGGGGAATGTAAAATAAGACTAGATTAAGAAACAATTTTATACCTATCCTTTTATGCTATGTTGGCAAAAATCAAGAAGTCTGTGACAGTATCAAGTGTTGATAAACATGACAACTGGATTTCTTGAACAGTGCTGTTGGATTTTTAAATTGGTACAACTACTTTGGAAAGTAGTTGTGAAAGTAAATATGAGCATACCCTCCCCAATACAGATACCTTAGATGAACTCCAGGACCTGTGTAGGAATGTTCATAGTAGCCTTGTTTGGCTATACAAAAACAAAACAAAACAAAACTGAGGAAACATTATACAAAAGTTCATTAAGAGAAGAATGAATAGGTAAATTTGGTATAGTCACACAATGGAACCTATTATTTTAAGGGAAAGGAATGTTTAGGATAAAAATTCAGCAATTTCTTCTAGAGGTAGGGAAGGCAGAGAGATGGCATAAGGAGGGATGTATAAGTATCTTAAGATGGGTAATGAGTTTGTGTGTATTTAATTTATTATTATACTTCATAACATGTCTATTTTAAATATTATTTAACATAATTTAAAATAACTGGAGGCAGATTAAGTTTTGTTAAATTTGCATGGTACATTGATGTTTATTATATCTTTTATATGTTTCCCTCTGTTTGAATATTAACTTAAAAATTACTTTGAAAAAAGCCTCTGTATATATACATATTAGTATTTTCTTTGAAAAAGAACTTTTTGTATATTTCACTTTACATTTATTCCTAATTTTATAATTCTAAAATTAGAATCACGTTTCCTTAGAAGTTCATTTGTACATTTTGAAACAATGTCTGATACAGATGTAGAGTCTTACTTGATAAAGTTTAACTGATTAAAATTTTTCATAAAAGTTCTCTGGCAAAAGGGTTTATTCAGCTTACAGTCAAATATGTCCAATTATGATGAATTGATGACAGACAGTTTGATCCTCTTTCCTTGAACCAGAATTTGGCTACTTATAGTATTTGCCGATAGGGATTAACTTGGGGCTATATTGAACAAGTATAATCCTCCTCCTGCAGGATGACTTTTTAGATATTGGGAACTTGCCATTTGACAGCCCTCAAATCTTATTTTCCTAGATGATATATTTCTGTTCCTCCCAGTGTTTTCATTTGCCCTGGTTAATTTTTCTGATGACAGTTATTTGTCTCAACTCATTTTTCTTCCATATTTTGCTTTTCCAGTTGGAACTTTGGATCTAATTGCAAGAGAGATGATTAGAACATTATAAATACTCTTGGCCCTAGCTGGTATGTGATATTGGGCAACTCACTGAAACTAACCTCCAGTTTTTTCATCTATAATAGTTACCTCAGGAGGTTTTTGTTAAATGATATAATGTGTAAGAAAGTACCTTGGAACCTGTAAAGTGTCGCATACTGTGGATAATAAGGTATTTGTTTATTCCTTTTTTTTTTTAAGATTTTTATTTATTTGAGAAAGAGAGAGAGAGCGCTCATGTGTGCACGCACATGCGTTGGGGGAGGGGAAGAGGGAGAGGGACAAGCAGACTCTTCACTGAGCAGGGAGCCCAATGCCAGTCTCCATTCTGGAATCCTGAGATCATGACCTGAGCTGAAGGCAGACAGTTTACCAACGAGCCACCCAGGCACCCCTTAATGTTGTTTATTCTTTTTTTTTTTTTTTAAAGATTTTATTTATTTATTTGACAGAGATAGAGACAGCCAGAGAGAGGGAACACAAGCAGGGGGAGTGGGAGAGGAAGAAGCAGGCTCATAGCAGAGGAGCCTGATGTGGGGGCTCGATCCCACAACGCCAGGATCACGCCCTGAGCCGAAGGCAGATGCTTAACCGCTGTGCCACCCAGGCGCCCCTAATGTTGTTTATTCTTAACTAAGTTTTACTTTGCTTAATTCAGCCAGTTAATTTTTGAGGATCTTCAGCTTTATGCCTTCTACCTGTTTATGAGCATATTCTTTATACTTTCATGTAAGCGATAAAATGTTGAATAGACCAGAAAAGGCTTTTGTGATATATTGTACCTCTTTCAGATTGATTATTTATCAAAACATTCTCAAAGCTCTTTTTGTTGTCTGTAGAATTTTTTTTCTTGTAAGCTCAGTTTGTTTTCAGGTCTAGCCTTTTTAAAAATTCTTATTTCTCTGTGTTCTTCATTCAGACCCTTATAAACCTGTCTTAAAAATCTGAGTCAGTTGGAGAGATCACTGTATAATCCTTTCTTACAGTGGTGCCTGGATTATGAGCCAGTGATATACTCAGCTGTTTTGGGCTTTTTCAGGACCACTACCCACACATTTTCCTAGCTTTCTAAGCAATGCATATATTTATCTACACTGGAGTATTGTTTGCTTTTTCTCCTTTTTCCCCCTTACTGAGTGCATTTATAGTTGTATAGTCAAATTGTGTGTTGTGGCTTCCCCGTCTTCCTAAACTGCCTTCATTCATCCTTTTGGTGTAGTACCTTCTGCTATGTGGTAGGCACTGTGCTAAGTACAGAGACAAATAAAATGTGGTTTCTGCTCTCAAAGTCTTAGATTTCTGGGAGTTAAAGAAGTGGTGATATACATGGTGTATAGTGGGGGGGTACAAAGCAAGAATTTTTCTGTTTGAATTTGTGTGAAAGGAGCTAAGTCTTGAAATTGAATGAATGTTTGCCGGGCAGATGGGGAAGGAGTGAGACATCCCAAGCCAAAAGAACAGTGTGAATGAAAACTTGGAATTGTGTTCCTTTCCACAGTGTCATGCCTTGGAATTCTGCTTTTGCTTTTTAAATATTTTGTAACAGGAATTCTTAAAAGTTTCTGGTAGATCTTTGTGTACGAATGCCTTTTCTTTCTTACTATGAACTCTCTTATTACCTGGTCTCTGGGAAAATTATTCCCAGTTCTTACATAATGAGGAAGCTTTCAATGAATATACTCATCTTTATTTTCCTTTTAGTTTATTTAGGAAACTGATAAAGAGAATTCAACTTTTCTTTCCTCTGGCCCTGACGATTTTCTGTCAAAAACTGGAAATTTATCTGCAGTGGGGTATTGAGGTAACCTTTCAGGTAGAACTTAAGCTATCCTGGAGAGATGGCTTAATTCTGCACACACTTAACCTACTTTGCTTCTTGATTCAGAGACTTACTCCATAAGGAAGAGGGATAGGTTAACTCTGTTTTTGTCCTTTTCTTGTTTTTTCTGGCTTCAGTGTTCTGTAATTATTGTTTTCACAAATATTTTTTATTTTTTATTTAAGTAATATTTAAATATTTTAATCATTTAAGGAGGAATACCAGGAAACATACTACTTTGGCATTACTTTGGGTATGTTAGATATGCATTTTTTTTTAAATCATTGTTTTCTGAGAATAGTAGCAGCTGTGATAATGGCTGGATTGTGAGTTACATACTCTGCACTGTTTGTGGCTCTGTTTTGGCCACCACTGCCCACCCACAATCTTCTGACAGTCTTTAGGCAGTGTATATATTTGTATGCACTGGGATAACCCTGTGCTCAGAAAGCAAAATGGGACAATAGCAGATGGCCAAGCATGCTGTACAATGGGATTAGCATTGGGCTCCTCCTTCCCAGGGTTCTCCCCTATGGTTTTAAGTAGTTTTGTGTTACAGTAAATTTCTTATCTTTATAATAAATCACTGACCTGGAAAATGTAATTGAGCATTTGAATCTGAGCTGCGTTCAAAAATCTGTGTTAAAATTGTACAGCTTCTTGCTTGATTGATTATAAATGATAATGTAGCTTGGAGTTTAATTTGCTGACGCAGATGTTACCATCATTCCCTTCTATGCTTCCGTAACTTCTGTTGATTTCGCCTTGCTTACTTCTCCAGTTTTCTAGGTTTGGGTATTTAGAGTTTAGATTTAACAGTAGCAGAAAGCTGATTGATATATAGAATTAGAAGGTTGCAATTGGTTTGTTATTTTGGTCCTAGATTGGTTCAAGTCTCTTATTTTGTTTTTGGTAGGAAGTCAGAAAGAATAGGTTTTTTATATATTCCATTTGTTTTCTGTGGAGTCTTAGTTAAGATAGCGTTACTCTCTTCACTTTTTCCATATCATAAGATGGAAAGGAGAATATGTTTTATCACTAAAAAACCCCAGTATTTAGTCATTTTACTCAGAAAATTAATATTTTTAAAAATTGTCATATTTTATTTTTAATAAGGATTAATTGCAATGTTTTCTAAGTGTTACTACTTTTAAGTCACAGCCCAGCTGTTGATGAAGCTAAAGAGAGGACCAAGTCAGTCTCTAATTGAATATTAAGTTGGAAACCTAATATATTTAGGCATTAGAATTTTCTTTTTTTACTCTTTATTTTTTTAATAGAACACAGTTTAATTAAATTTTTTTGTTAATGGAGAATATATACAGCTAAATTCTTAAAATGTTTGATGAAAAAACAGAATGTATAGTAGATGCAGTCTGATTGATGATGATATTTTTGTTGGGGAATATACTCCATATGGATTTACTTCGCTTCATATAACCTTCTCTGTCCCGTTCCTTCCACCCCCTCTTTTTCAAGTAAACCTTAAGGGGGCTGTTAGCTGAACTTGGACAGTCTGATTTAATTTACAGTTTGCCAACAGATAACTTTTTAAATGATGTTGGTATTATACGAGTGACATTTTGTAAAGAGTAATGAGTTATTCCCTAAGAAAAGTTTACCTTGTTATAAATTGTTTTAATTATGATATATTCCTGCTCACCATCTCTTCTACTTCCAGAACGTTTCTCTCCAAAAAATAAAAACAATAAAACAAACACAACACCCCTCATCCCTACATTCTGATAATTTAGAAACAATAAACTTCAAATATAAGTGATTAAAGCAACACTAGCAATAGCACTGCTTTAAAATAGATGGAGAAGAACCTGCTGCATAATGAACTGTTTCTAAAGCTTAGTAGCTCGAGCAGCCATTTTTGAATGCTCACTTATTTGTGAGTCATGAATTCAGGAAGGGCTCTCTTGGGTAGTTGGTCCCTGATTTGTTTGGTGACAGCTGGGGGTGTCAGCAGTTGGATGATCCACTGCCAAGCTGGCTTTTTCACTTGCAGACATTCTGTCTAGGTACTCCTTGGCCTCTGGCTACATGGCTACATGGTGCCTTTTGCCTCAGGGCTTCTGCATATGTCCTGGGTGTCCCACAGCATGATGAGAGTTGTCACACTTCTTATGTGGCACCTGACTCCACAGTCATAGATGTTAGAAGCAGAAGCTGCCTGACCAGTTAAGAGTTTTGCTATGAGTGGGTTTGGAAATGGCAGAGGATTCCTTTTGGTATTCTGTTTGTCATAGTCACAGGACTTATCTTGATTCTGGGGGGTCAAGGAATAGACTTCACTTCTTAGTGGAGCCATGGCAAAACCACATTGCAGAGGAGCGTGTGAGGTGGGAGGTATTATTGTGGCCATCTTTGGAAAAAATATCTGCTGTAGTTCAACAAAAATGTTGAATAAAGGATTTTTTGTGTGTGCTATGGTGATGAAGCTCTTAGTCCCTTTTTTGTTGTCATGATGTTGCAGGCTTATTAATCAGAATGGAAGAGGAATTTTTCTTTGTCTGTGTTACTCAATGTTTTAATCTGTTATTCATAGAGTTTCTACTGTCATCCACTGTTCCCAACAGAAATCACCTCAAATCAGAAGGAATTCTAAACAGTCTATAATTGTTTTACCCAATTCAGGAATTATCAGAGGGTATAAAAATATAAAAAAAAGGAGTACAAAAGAATAAGGTGTAAAGAAAGGATACAAAGGATGGACTAACAGCAGAAGGTGAATTAATGCTACCTATTTATTTTAGAGGTTCACCTTAGGTGAGAAGCGCAACTGTGTAGATGAAAATTTGGTGTATTAGCGCTCTCATATGGAAGAGACTGCCATATAGAAGATAATTGGAGTGAGTACGTGCATAGATTCAAAAGAATTTTAAAGTCTTTAAAGAACAGAGAAACTTGGCTAAATTGTTTTGCGTTATTTGGGGAATAAAACAGGATAAATCTTAGGCTTAGCATTTTTAAGCTAGCACTAAGGGTTAATTAAATAAATTTTTTTTCCTGATTGAGCTATAATTCACATATCATAGAATTTACCATTTTAAGCTATAGAATTCATTGTTTTGTGTATTCTTACAAGTTTGTGCAACCATCAGCACTATTCAGTTCCAGAACATTTTCAATAAGAAACCCATACCTGTTAGCACTCACAACCCCTTATCCTCTGGCAACCTCTAATCTACTTTTTATCTTTATGGATTTGCTTGTTCTGACATTTCGTATAAGTGTAATTGTATAAATGCAGCTTTTTGTGTCTGGCTGGTTTTTAACATAATGTTTTCAAGGTTAACTCATGTTGTAATTCTCCACTCAAGTATCAGTACTTCGTTCCTTTTTATGTCTTAATAATATTCCATTAGGATGAATATGGCGTATTTTGTGTATCCATTCATCAGTTTATGGACATTTGGGCTGTTTATAGTTTTTGCCTATTATGAGTAATGATTTAATGAACATTGGTGTATAAGTTTTTGTATGAACTTATATGTTTTCATTTCTCTTGTGTATAGATCTAGAATGAAATTGATGTTAATTTCATGTTTAACTTTGAGGAACTGCCAGACTGTTTCTAAAGCAGTTCTATGACATTCCTATCAACATGTGTTATTTTTCTTTTTGAAATAGTCATTTTAATGGGTATGCAGTGGTATCATTTTGTGGTTTTCATTTGCGTTTCCGTGATGACTATGATGTTGAACATCTTTTCACATACTTGGCCATTTGTATATCTTTTTTGGAGAACTGCCTATTCATATTTTTTTGTTTATTTTTCAATTATTTGTCTTTTATGATTGAGTTCTGGAAAGTCTTTATATATTGGAGACTCCACCCATATCAGATATTTCTCCCAGTCTCTGGGTTATCTTTTCACTTACATGATAGCATCCTTTGGCGCACAAGAGTTTTAAATTTTGATCAGGGCCAGTTTGTCTTTTTTTTTTCTTGGTTGCTTTTGCTTTTGTTTTGGTGTCATGCCAAATAAACCCATTGCCTAATTGAAGGTCACAAAGATTTCCTCCTGCATTTTCTTCTATGAATTTTGTAGTTTTAGATTTTACATTTAGATCTTTGATCCATTCCAAGTTAATTTTTGGTGTAAGGTAGGGGTCCAACTTCATTATTTTGTATGTGGGTATCCAGTTGTCCCAGCACCATTTGTTGAAATGATAAATCTTTTCTCATTTGAATGGTCTTAGGACCTTGCTAAAACTCAATTGCTTATGGACACATGCATTCATTTCTGAACTCTTAATTCTATTCCATCGATGTATATGCCTCTCCATGTGTCATACCACCCTGTCTTGATTACTGTAGATTTTTATATGTTTGAATATTGGGAATTGTGAATCCTTTACCTTTGTTCCCTTTCAAGATTTTTTTTGGGGGGTCTCTTGTAATTCCGTATGAATTTTGAGATCATTGTGTCCATTTCTTTGAAAAAGGAATTTGGAACTTTGATAGGTATTGTGTTCATCAGTTTGGGGAGTATTGCTGTATTAACAATATCAAGTTTTTCAGTTGATGAACATGGGGTGTTTTTCAACTTCTCTAGGTTGTCATTAATTTCCTTTATCAATGTGTTGTAGTTTTTAATTTATAAGTCTTGAACTTCTTTACATTTATTCCTGGATATTTTATTCTTTTTGATGCTGTTGTAAATGGAATTGTTTTCTTCATTTAATTTTCAGATTATTACTTTTTAGGATACAGATATACAGCTGATTTTTATAAATTGATTATCTGTTTTGCAACTTTGCTAAACTTGTTTATTAGCTCTAATAGTGTTTGAGTGGATTTTTTTTTTAAGTAATTTTTGTATATAAGATCATGCCATCTGCAAAGAGATAGTTATACTTCTTCCTTTCCAATGTGGCTGTCTTTTATTATTATTTTTTCTTCCTCAATTGCTGTTATCAAGTGTCCAGTACTATAAAGTAGTGAAATCCTATACCCTTATCTTTTTCTTAAAGATTTTTTTAATTTTAAGAGATCTCTACACCCAGCGTGGGGCTTGAACTCACAACCTTGAGATCAAAAATTGCATGCTTTACTGACTGAGACAGCCAGGTGCCCCCTTTGTCTTAATCTTTATCTTAGGAGAAAGGCTTTCATTTTCACCATTAAATATGATGTTAAGTGTGGATTTTCCATAGATGCCCTTTGTCAGGTTGAGGAAGTTCCCTTTTATTCCTAGTTTATTGAGTGTTTTTTTCATGAAAAATGTTGTACTTTGTCAAATGGTTTTTCTAGATTTATTGAGATGATCATGTGATTTTTGTTCTTTATTCTATTAGGGTACATTATATTGATTACATTTTTATGTTGAACCAACCTTGCATTCCTGGGATAGGGATGGATGTTTTTATGTAGCCTTGCAGTTTTCATCTGGAGAAATGTGGAAACTTGTTCTATCAATATTATCATCTTGGCAATAGGAATGGACCTGAGAGAACATAGCCTTTGGATAAATGCCTTATTTTTAAGTGCTAGGATGTAATATAAATAAGAACCATTCAGAGGCTTATGTTGTAATGCTTTATACAACATAGAAGTAATTTTGACTCTTATTAAAACATTGTTTCCTTGCATGTTTAACTGTGTTTGAATAATTAGTGAATAACTTGAGGATTTATGTTTATCTGGGTCCATTTTCTTTCTTTCTTTTTTTTTTTTTAAAGATTTTATTTATTTATTCGACAGAGATAGAGACAGCCAGCGAGAGAGGGAACACAAGCAGGGGGAGTGGGAGAGGAAGAAGCAGGCTTATAGCAGAGGAGCCTGATGTGGGGCTCGATCCCATAACGCCAGGATGACGCCCTGAGCCGAAGGCAGACGCTTAACCGCTGTGCCACCCAGGCGCCCCCCTGGATCCATTTTCTATTGATAGAAAGCCATATAAATATTCTCAGAGTCTTGCAAGCTCTAGTTCAGAGTGCCCTGATTTCTGTTGTGATTGAGCACACATTTTAAACTTGAAAGTGGAAATTAGCAAGCAAATATGAAAGGGTCAGATCCCTTTTGTGATAAAGGTTGTTCTTAGAGGTCTCTCAGGGGTCCTTATAGCAGGAACTTGTCAGAGTAATAAATACATAGATAAGTATCTAAAAAGGGACAAAGGATTTAAAAAAATACTTGATCAAGGTTTTGAAGCACAGTCAATATTTTCTTCTGCTTAAAAACTGCTTCTAATTTGACATGAATTAACTTGCATTGCATTCTCACCTGTGGGAATGGCTGTTTGGATAAATGCCCAGGTACCTGTCAACTCTGGTTAAGAAGTTGAAATAATTAACCAGCTGAAGAAGTTATTAAATCAGACTTCGATGGAGTAGCTTTTTGTGCTGTTCTTTCTGCTACACAGTATGTGCACCCTAACCAGAAAATAGCTTCAAGTATCAGACATGTATTTTGTTCTTTACCTGTTTTATCTTTTTGTAATTGCCAGACCTGCTTGCTTTTGTCTCCTAACCTTTTTTTTCCTAGAGGACTTTTTTTGGAATAGAAAATTCAGGGGTCCCAGGGTGGCTCAGTTGGTTAAATGTCTGCCTTCGGCTCAGGTCGTGATCCTAGGGTCCTGGGATTGAGTCCCACATTGGGCTCCTTGCTCAGCAGGGAGCCTGTTTCTCTTTCTCCCTCTGCTACTCCCCCCTGCTTGTGCTCTCTTGCTCCGTCAAATGAATGAATAACATCTTAAAAAAAAATTATCCAAATCTCCAAGGAAAATTTACTAAATTTGATAAAATCCTTAGGTTTCCATTGTATACATTGTATATAGACAAGAAGCTGTTGTTTGGATCCATTTTCCCTGTGTCTCATACAGGTCAGACTCTTATTTTAGACACAGCAAATTTGGTAAACAGTTTTATAAAGTAGCTAAATGAGCAATTTTAAGTGAAGCAACTATTCATTTTAAACAACATTCTGGGTGTTTGAAAAGAATGCCACTGATGAATAATTTTTAACTTCCCCTACTCTTTTGACAATCTGATGAAAGTTGTGGGCTCTCTCCATATAAAAATGTACATGGCTCATTTATATGGACTGGGACATCATACATCCCTGCCATCCATGAACTTCTGATTAAAAATGTCCACCATCTTTGAAACAAGTTTGGAAAGAAGGGTCTCTGGGTTTTATAAAACCATAAAATTATGTGTGTGGTTCAAATACAAGATAAATTGTTCAAATACAAACAAGTTCATGTTAACTGTAGTTTAACTAGAAAGAGTATAGCTGGTGCGTATAAGGGATACTGTGGTGAGTGACCCAGACACCCCCCACCACCGCCCTGAGGGTTGAGGATGTATTTGCCCAGATGCTGAAAGTGCTGTTGACACAATTCTTAGTTGTTAGCCCCTGTGGAGATTGCCTTGGCTAGAGACCTCCCTTGCATAAGGGCATACCTCTTTCCATTGAAATCCCAGTGATTGATCTCTGTAGGATATAAGGGATTGAATCCATTGCCCTGACTTGAGACAACTCTTAAAGATCATCCCAGATTCAGAGCTCCTCATGGGGTTGTCTGTATCCTTTGAAACTTTGTGGCAGCTGAATTTCTCCCTCTGCACAATCCTTTTCACCCCCTACCCCCTTCCTTTCCACTGGTAGTGATCCCAGGAGCACCCTTTAATAAACTTCTTGCCCAGTAAAATCTGTCTCAAGGTCGGCTTCCTGGGAAACCCAGCCTTGTCACACTAGGGTTGAGTATTAGTACAAATTAGTTTACTGCACACCCTAAAAGTGGGCTTGGCTGAAATAAAAGTTTAGTGTGATGAACTTGAATTTAGAAGCAAAATATGTGAAACATCTCATTAGTATTCCCTTAGACCTTATATTTCCAGGGCTCTTTGGAAATCTGGATTTCTTTGAATTCATTAGTGGTTTCTCAGTCTTGTTTTAGCTCTGCAGAAACCCCCCAAAGTCTCTGACAGCTTGATTTGTTTGGTCCCACAGTATGAACCTGTGAAAGGTGTAGGTTAAATGAGGAGTTACTTAAATACCCTGCAGAAATCTCCAGAGATTTCCTATGTTGATAAGTACATATGATAAGAGATCTCCTCTTGTCATAATCCTAACCATGTTATTTATCACAAATTCTAAGATTTCTTTCTTAGATAGTATTTAGAAAGTTCTTGCTTTTGTCATTATTATTGAAGTGATGTGTGTCTATTTTAGATATTTGAAGAAGATGGAAAACCTTATAACAAGGAAAATTCTATGTGAAACTAAACTTCTCCTTCCTTCAAATTGGGATAATATTGTACATATTTTTGGTAACTTTTCTTTTTCATGTAATATTATACGATAAACAGGTTTCCATACCCTCAGTTAATGATCTGTATATGGTTGCATAATATTCCATCCAGTGGGTAGACCATGTGTAACTTAGTTAGCCACCTTTTGTTATGTCTTTGATTTTTCTCAATTTTGTTATTGTTAATAAATAGCAATCATGATTGCCTTTTCTTTGAAACCAAACCTAGTATGTCTGCTTTAATTAGTTATTTAAAAATACTGGGTTCTTTCATCACTAAAATGTACTGAACCATTAGATGTAAGACCATTGTATCTTGATAGCCATTATTATTGTGCAACTTAAAGGGATACCATTCATATAGATGATGTAAGTTGAGTTCCTAAGTGCAGCGTCACCATTGTCACCGCCTCTGAAGGATTGCCATTGTGAATTTATGGATCTTCTTTGTTTGATTTTAGCACCAGAAGTTCAAGCAAATTTTTATATATGCTTGACAGATAACAAGGAAGTATTTGAGACATTTACAAACTTGTCTACCAAGCAGATCTTGACGGGCAGTGACCTTTGGTCTCCCCAGATTTCACTTCATATTATCTGGTTATTTTAATCCAAGTGGTCCCTAGTTCCATTATCTGTCCCATAAGCAAGTTTATCGGGCAACTTACTTTCCCTCTCAGCAATCAATAAAATCTGTCAGGAGGAGTGGACTCTGAGTGTCTTTTCCTGAAGGTCATACCTACATTTTCTGTAATTTCAAATTGAACAGTTTTTAAGATAAAATATAGTGGTGCTCTGATGAAGTTTATTACTTTTTAAATGTTCTCAGCTTCCCCCTAAGAATACAGTTGTATTTTAGAATTGAAAGGAATATTAGGGGGTGCCTGAGTGGCTCAGTCATTAAGCGTCTGCCTTTGGCTCACCCCAGGGCCTTTGGCATGATCCCGGGGTCCTAGGATTGAGCCCCACATCGGGCTCCCTGCTTGGCGGGAAGCCTGCTTCTCCCTCTCCCACTCCCCCTGCTTGTGTTTCCTCTCTCACTGTCTCTCTCTCTCTCTGTCAAATAAATAAAATCTTAAAAAAAAGAAAGGAATATTAGTGTTCTTCTGTTTTATAGTAATTAGAAAGATCAAGTACCTTGCCCAAGACAACATAGCCAGCTAGTTTTTCATTACAGTTATCCGCTCCATGACCTACATGATGAGAAAATAGCACAGTTGAGAAGGAAACTCAACCAAAGAAATAATTGGTTACCAACCTGAATCTTTGCTGGGCATATTAAAGACCATAAACAGTAATTGCCAATATAGATATGGAAGCTTTTCACAACCTAAACTGACTTTAAAACATTGCTTAGAGGAGCGCCTGGGTGGCTCAGTCGTTAAGCGTCTGCCTTCGGGTCAGGTCATGATCCCAGGATCCTGGGATCCAGCCCCGCATCGGGCTCCCTGCTCAGCGGGAAGCCTGCTTCTCCCTCTCCCACTCCCCCTGCTGGTGTTCCCTCTCTCGCTGTGTCTGTCTCTGTCCAATAAATAAATAAAATCTTAAAAAAAAAAAACCCAAACATTGCTTAGAGTTTCTCATGATTTTGTTCTTGTGTTTTCTAATCACTGGAAACACATGATTGGACAAGTAACATTTATTATTATTACTTTTTAAAGATTTTATTTATTTGACAGAGAATACAAGCAGGGGGAGGGGCAGAGGCAGAGAGAGAGGGAGAAGCAGGCTCCCTGCTGAGCAGGGAGCCCACTGCGGTGCTGGATCCCAGGCCCCAGGATCATGACCTGAGCTGAAGGCAGTTGATTCACTGACTGAGCCACCCAGCTGCCCCTGGATAAATAACAATTAAAGGCCAGTATAGATAGTCTAGGCAGAAACTCATTTTGATAAATTATAAATTGTGCCTAGTTGGTATTTTTTTGCCAGAGCGTAGGGTAGTAGGATAAACAGTTGCCTAGAAATTAGGGGACTTAGTAAATTTTTCCTTTTTATATTTTATTAATTACTGTAGATCCCTTTTTTGCCGCCGATTATAACTGTTCATGCAGACTGTACTTCTACTGTTGATACTGGAAGGTACCACTAACAAAGTAGGTAAAGGTCAGAGCCTCTCTGAGTAACTTGCTTAACATGGTAAATTGATGTTTATGACTGCTTAGAACAACTGTGGAGACATGGTCAAAAAGTATTCTTTAAATGATGTTTAAAGTAGCTAGGTGATTGCAAGCAGTGTTTTGGGATTCCTTGTCCTTAGAACTATATCCCAGGGGAAGTCTCTTTTACCTTTACTTAGTGATTAGAACCTCAGAGGCAGAGTAATCAGTTCCACTTGACGAGGAATAAATCACCCACGTTGAGACACTATAGTTCCTCACAACTGGCAGGCCTGATAAGAACCAAAACAAAAGATGTCAAGTAATCTGTGCCAATATGGAATTGGTGTGCAGCTTTGATGAATTCACATGTAGCATGCATTGGCATTAGTCTTCCTCTGGTTTCATACATTTTTCTCTTTCTTTGTAAAATAAAAATTGTATGAGGAGAAAAACGCTCTATATAATATAATAATTACATTATTTCTGTTTTTTTTTTTACAACCCACTTAACAGAACTATACTATGATTAGAGAAGGAAATGTCATCTTTCTGTAAATAGTTATTTTAAAAAAATCTTGAGTTTTTAGTTCTTCTCTATGGTAATAAACTATATGTGTAAACCTGGTTGATCCTTCTCCTCCCTATTTATCATCAAGGATGTAGACATAGAGAATAAGCACCAATTTCTTTGATCTCTACAAAATTATACTCATGCAGAAATTGAATATGTGCCAGTAGGTACTTCATGATCTCTTTCTGTATCAGACAGGGTTTGTGGAAAGTAGGAAAGAAGCCCGTAGAATTATAAAATATGTTATTTTCTGCAGCAATCATTAATTTTCAGTAAAATCAAAAACAAGAGAGGGCGCCTGGGTGGCTCAGTCGTTAAGCGTCTGCCTTCGGCTCAGGTCATGATCCCAGGGTCCTGGGATCGAGCCCCGCATTGGGCTGCCTGCTCAGTGGGAAGTCTGCTTGTCCCTCTCCCACTCCCCCTGCTGGTGTTCCTTCCTTTGCTGTGTCTGTCTCTGTCCAATAAATAAAATCTTAAAAAAAAAAACAAAACAAGAGAGGGAAAATCTTTTTAAATCATTTTAACTGTTTCATTGTCAAGTGCTTGCTAGTCCAAACTAGCTTCTTTCTAGCCCTTGGAAGTCAGGCCACAGACTGTTTTAATAAAATCATAATACTGAAATCTGTATTATCAGGTGTGTTTGGTTCTACCCACTAGCTTGAGTGTACTGAGTTTGGATATATGTTCTTCCATGCAAGATGTACTTTTGCATGCTCCACCCATCATTCTTTGTTTCAGTAGAGGATACTATTTTAATATAAATGACTATAGTAAAATGTACTGTGTTTACTAATAAACAGTATTTAAAAATAAGGGATAATTTATGTAAAGATGCTTGAGTCATTTGTATGATTGTTTTTTCTTTTTTTCATCACAGAACATATTTATAGCATAGTGATTAAGAGCAGGATTCTAGAGGTAGATTGCCTAGTAATTATTTCATAGTCTGGTGATGCTTAAATAGCTGTTATATATACGGTTCTTACAACAATGCCTGACTTAAAAAGAATCCTCTATTCTTTTTTTATAAAGATTTTATTTATTTATTTGAGAGAGAGAGAGAGTGAGTGAGAGAGAGAAGCAGACTCCCTGCTGAGTGGGGAGCCTGACACAGGGCTCCATCTCAGGATCCTGAGATCATGACCTGAGCCAACGATGCTTAACCGACTGAGCCATCCAGGTGCCCCAGGAGAATACCACGCTCTTTTTAAGTGTTAATTATCATCCGTTATCACTACCACCTCCTTCTCCTCCTCCTCACCACCACCACCATTATTATTATTGTTACATTATTTTAGGGGTTTTGTGGTTTCTGTTCCTACAAAATGGAGAGGGTTTTTTGTTTTGTTTTTTCACAGATAGTCGAAGCATATTTAAAGGAGTATTTTTCCACTTAACATGATTCCAAATAGTTATTTTTATTGTTCATATTCAAGTATGTGCACAACTGATCCAGTTTTTTTCTTGGCTGTTGTATTCAAAGCTTTTTGTAAATCATTGATTTTAGAGCCTGTGGATAATTGAATTTAGTATAGAAATAGGAAACTATATTTTATAGAAATTGCATAATAAGTACTGAAATGCCATGATATGACACTGTCTGGGTGATCAGCTTTTACGTTGTCAACATTAGTTGAGAGCACAGTTTTGAATCACAATAGCGAGAATGTGTAACAGCAGCTCTCAGTAGGGCTCGTGTTATCCATCATGTTGCTAGGTAAACTCAAAGTGAAGTAGTTTTGTATACACTCCTCCTCCCACATACCACACACAGCATCTTTAGGGTTTATTCAGTGCTTACGTGGCTAGTTTGCACATATCTATGTCTATTTCAGGACTTCCTTGCTGATGGCAGCTTGCCCAAAGGAAGCAATTTTACTGTCCACTGTCCTTCATTTTGTCAGTTCTTTTCACTATGGAATGTTTATTCCTCCTCTTTAGAAGTGAATAGCCATCCTTTTCCTCCCATCCAGCTCAACAATCTGTTTAGACAGCTGGGTAATTGAAAAAGAAAGCAGCTTAGGGATAACTTGTTAATGGGGATTTTACCAAGTTTAGCAGCTTCTGCACCTGAGTATATTATGAAAAGTTTTTGCCTGAAAAGAATAATGGATTCCTTTGATAGTGTGACTACATATAAATTATAGGAGTGTTATTGTTAGCAGTTTGACTTAATTTCTTTTTTAGATGCTGATGATGGGGGAGAAAGAAGGGTATTTTCCTTATGATGCATGTAAGGGCTGTTTGTGTAGTAGGTGGGTTTCTAAAACAAACCTCTGTTTTCTTGTATGTAAAACTTGCCTGGTTCTGTGAAATTTCATTTTAAATAATGGCTCTTGTACTGCCCTTTCTTGACAAGAAAGTCTAATTGGCAGTGTGATTATATCTTTTCTTTGCTTAATAAGGTTTATATGTTAGCAACTGGAATGACATGTATAGCTGGTTAAACATGTAAACACCAGGGCATTACATTCTTTGTGTGTATGGAGTATTAGATTTTTGAGTGAAAAAATTCTCTTTAGTGGTTGTAAGTTTACCTAAGTATTGATCCATATGAGATTCTAATAGTAGTGTCTGATTAAAGGAAGACTAATGATTTTCATCTGTGCTGGTCTTTTCTCTGACGGTAGCTTTTGAACTTTTATGATATCGAAAAGACTGGAGCCTATTTCAGGCATTTTACTGATTTACCTGTGTGATTATTTCTTTGTTAAAGAATAAAAATCTAAGCCTTACACAGTAGTTGTGGTATCTTATTCTAAATGTACCAGATCTTTTTGCATAGCTTTTTGTTCTGCTTGTGGAATTCTCATTGACTCTAGAGAGAGACTTTTTTCCTCTTTCTCTATAGAATGAGGCAGTTCCTTAAGGAGCTTATATAAATTGATTAATGCGGGAAGTTATCTGAACGTTGTATCTAGACTTCTTTTGTTAGCATTTTTGTTTCAAGTTTTTATTAAATTTGAGTTAGTTAGCATATTGTGTAATGTTTTCGGGAATAGAATTTAGTAATTCATCACTTACATACAACATGCAGTGCTCATCACGGTAAGTGTCCTCTTTAATATCCATCACCCGTTTAGCCCATCCCCCCACCCAATTCCCCTCTGGTAACTATCAGTTCTCTATAGTTAAAAGTCTCTTTTATGGTTTGCCTTTCTCTCTCTCTTTTTTCCCTTTTCCCTATGACCATCTGTTTTGTTTCTTAAATTTCACATATGAGTGAAATCATATGGTATTTGTCTTTCTCTGACTGACTTACTTCTCTTAGCATAATACACTCTAGCTCCATCCACATCATTGCAAGTGGCAAGATTTCATTCTTTTTGATGGCTGAAGTATTCCATTTTATATATAGACTGCATCTTCTTTATCCATTCATCAGATGATGGACATTTGGGCTCTTCCATAATTTGGCTATTGTAGATAATGCTACTATAAACGTCGGGATGCATGTGCCCCTTCAAATCATATTTTTGTATCCTTTGGCTAAATACCTAGTAGTGCAATCGCTACGTTGTAGGGGTAGTTCTATTTTTAACTTTTTGAGGAACCTCCATACTATTCTCCAGCATGGCTGCACCAGTTTGCATTCCCACCAATAGTGTAAGAGCGTTCCCGTTTCTCTGCATCTTCACCAACATCTGTTGTTTCTTGTGTTGTTAATTTTAGGCATTCTGACAGGGGTAAGGTGGTATCTCATTGTAGTTTTGATTTGTATTTCCTTGATAGTGAGTAATACTGAGCATCTTTTCATGTGTCTATTGGCCAGTATCTAGGCTTCTTTTATAGTTCCATTCTTGACAGGAGTTTGTGTGTATGCCTAAATACAGTTTCTCAAGTTCAAGCTTACATATTATTCATTTACTGATTAATGAATCGATATTTATTATACACCTAGTGTGTGCCAGATATGAAGATAGAAAACTGGGGTAGAGGGGCAGGATCCAGTCTACTTGTGAAGACATGTATCAAACAAAGAATTACAGTATGGTCAGGGATTAGCGTTACAATGTATATATAGATGGGATAAATGAGATGAAGGTGGTAAATGTATAGATAGATGAATGGAGAGTGTGTGTGTATGTATATATAACGTATGTGTGTGATTGAGTACAAAGAGCATTTTATTCTCATAGAGGTAAGAGCAAGGAAATCTTTTCAAAAGAGATAACGTTTATGTTGCTTTTTGAAAGCCATGTAAAATATACCAGCTAGCTCTAGTATTAGCTCAAGAGGAGACTAATTTATATTCTCCTGCTTGATTTTTCTCTATAGAACCTATTGCCATCTTACATACTATGTTTATTTCATTCATTCATTGTCTGCTGCATTAGGATGTAATCTCCTTGAGGATAGGGATTTTGTTAGTTCCCATACAGTACTTCATTAGTTTTTGATGTAGTGTTTCATGATTCATTGTTTGCATATAACCCCCAGTGCTCATTGCAATACATGCCCTCCTTAATACCCATCACCAGGCTAACCCATCCCTCACTCCCCGCCCCACGAAACCCTCAGTTTGTTTCTCGGAGTCCATAGTCTCTCATCATTTGTCTCCCTCTCTGATGTCCCCCCCCCCTTCATTTTCCCTTCCTTCTCCTAATATCCTCCATGTTATTCCTTATGTTCCACATATAAGTGAAGCCACGTGATAATTGTCTTCCTCTGCTTGACTTATTTCACTTTTGATTTCTTCTGTATTCTCAACACCTAGAAAAGTTTCTGGCACATAGCAAGAGCTCAAGTATGTGTTGAATGAATGAGTGAAGTTTGTGAGTTCTACAGTAATTGCCTTTTTTTCTTTTAGTTTATTAAGACTCTCTCTCTACAATTCCTTCATATTTTTTGCTCAATATTTTTCATTATGTGTACTTTAATCTCCCATGATGACATGCTATCTCTATAATGTTTTTCAAACCCACCCCCTCTTTTCCATCTCTTAGCTCATTTAATTCTTCAGTATCTCTTACCTGAATTGATAAACTCTAATTGTTTTCCATGTCTCTTTGCAAGTCCCTTTAAATTTTTTCTCCACAGCCATCAGAATTATCTATCTAAAATGCAGAACCGACCAGACCATTTCTTTGCTTAAAAATACCTAATGGTTCCCATCTGTCTAGAAAAAAGTTTGTGCTCTTTAGATTGCACACGGGGCCATCCATAGCCTGGGATTCAGCTACAAAATGATGAGTTCTCTTACCATCTTATAACATAATAAAAATCGGTCTATTCATTTTTCTTTGTACCACTAGTGCCTGGTAATATAGTAAAGAATTGAATAAATACTTCGTTGAGTAAATGAATGCATACAGATGTGTATGAAGGAATGAATAACTATGATAAGGAATTTCATTGAAAATGTATCATGTTTAGATAAAAGGTGATACAAAAATATATTTTAACACTAGCATTTAAGAACAATTTTTCTTTATACAGCTGATTTGTCTTACTGTCTTGTTCTAATCCCCAATTTACTGTGAAGTGATTTACAGCGTCATTATTGAAGTAGTCCCCGGTCTCATGTCTTCCCTATCATTCCTCTTTCAATCCCATCTCTATATGTTGGCTCTTTTCTCTCTGGCTACTTTCCATATTTTTTGGGAGATTTATGTATATACATGTATGTCCATAGCTACATGTGCATCTTTTCTCTGTTCTGGCTATAAATTCTGTCTTTAAAATTTTGCATGCAGCTCTGAAACCCTTAGTATTAAATTATTTCTATGGAACACGCACTCAGACACCCCCCTGATATACCTGTTTCCAACTTAAAGTGATTTGTATTGTGACTATTTGTATTTCTCTTAATTTCCTTTTTTTCCCTCACACTCAGATTGAAAATCTTCAAGAGCAACTTAGAGATAAGGAGAAGCAAATGAGCAGCTTAAAAGAACGAGTCAAATCCTTGCAGGCTGACACTACCAACACCGACACTGCCTTGACAACTTTGGAGGAGGCCCTTGCAGAGAAAGTGAGTGACTGGTTTGGACTCTTCATAGACACATTTGCTCTGCTTTCTCATTAATCTAAAATTTTCTCTGGTTTGGACTCTTCATAGACACATTTGCGCTGCTTTCTCATTAATCTAAAATTTTCTCTAGTAATGAGACTTGGATATAAAAGGCAGAAGAAATCCCTTAGGGCAAAAGAGAAAAGAGCTTTCTGTACTATTGCTGCTGTAGATAGTATAAATGGATAGGAAACCATTTTGTTTTTGTCAACGTAAGCATCTGTTGCTCGGCAAGATGGATTCCACACTAGAGGGTAGTGGCTGAAAGTTTTCCTCCCTCCTTTCCTTCTTTTCTCTTTTTTTCCTCTTTTCTTTTTTCTTTTTTCTCTTCCCTTCTTCTCTTCTCTTCTCTTGTAGGTATATTTATTTTAAAGAGAGAGAGGGTAAGGGCAGAGGGAGAGGGAGGGAAAAATTCAGACAGACTCCACACTGAGCTAGGAGCCTGAGCTCACCACCCTGAGATCATGACCCGAGTGGAAACCAAGAGTCAAGACACTTAACCAACTGTACCACCCAGGCACCCCCATGGCTGAAATTTCTAAAGACTAAGCCATACATTCCTATTTACTATCTTCTGAAGAAAAAGAAAAGTTCTTTTTATTTATCTCATCAACTAGAATTTGGAAATGTGGGAACATCAGACATTGACCATTAGGAAACAATATATAGTTAGTTCTCCTTTACTGTACCATGTTGGTACCTAATATAATCTTGGATTTTAGTTATTAATACAACATACTTGCTGTTTTTCTAGTCTTGGCCTTGCTACTTCATTTTGCGTTTATGAGCAAACCTAATTTTTCAGGAATGGTTAACTAAGTAAAGAAGTGGCCCAGCCAGTTAGGTGTTAATGTCTTGGAAGGAAATTTAAGGAATCTTAGTGGGGCATTTTAATGGGATTTTTTAAAAAGGAATAGGGTCACTGTTCCTTAAGCCTCTTGGACTCAAAATGCTTTAGGCTATGTGCCAGGGATCAAGTCTTAATCTTTGAATATAGTCAGAAATAATACCCAGAAATATACTTTAATTGCTTCAACTTTTAGACTTCCTGAGTATCTGTTGACAGAAGTTTTAATGGGTTCTCTCTTTTCTCCCCCCTTTTTTATGCTTTAAGCTCAACATTTCATAATCTCCCAAATCTCCTCCTTTTTTGGTTTGTGAATTGTGAGTTGTTTCCATTGCCTTTTGGGCAACATGTGAATTACATATAAAAAAAAAAAAGATCTGTTACTTATCGCCCTTAGGGGGCTGTGTGTGTGTGTGTGTGTGTGTGTGTGTGTGTGTGTGTAAAGTTTTTGGATACTTGGGAATTGAATTAAAAGGGATTATTCCAAAAGAATACTTTAAGGACTTCTAATACAGTTTGAGATAATAGGAAAAGAAACCTCAGGGAATCAAAAGAACAAAGACACATCTTTGTTATTGCAAGGATGAATTCCTTGAAGAGTAGATTATTAAAAACTACCACTGTCTTTTGAATGGAACATGAAAGTGTGAAATTTTATCAGCTAAAAGCTGAATTAGAGTCATATGAGTATGAAAGGAATTTTCTTACGTGTTGATGTGGTCTCTCATCAGGAGCGGACAATTGAACGCTTAAAGGAGCAGCGGGACAGAGATGAACGAGAGAAGCAAGAGGAAATTGATAACTACAAAAAAGATCTTAAAGACTTGAAAGAAAAAGTCAGCTTATTGCAAGGCGACCTCTCAGAAAAAGAGGTTAGGATCACCAAAATAGAATGATTTGGTTTGCTTAGTGCATTGTATGTGTATGATGTTGGTGTTTACATAATGCATATAAAATGTATTTGACGGAAGATTTTCTTAATATTCTTATGGCAGGCCTTTTCAGAAGATGTTAAGGGGTATTTTGGGAAGCTTTGCAGAGACATAATAGTTTGGATCATTCATTTTCTAAATCTTTAGCTTTTTCAGTATGTTATGAGTTGGTTTCTTACTTGTTAATGACATTCGTATAGATCCTAAAATAACTGAAGCAGTTATGCATGGAAAAATACAGTGCAAATGGTAAGAAAGGTGACAGATGAAAAGAGTATGCAAATGGAGGGCTGCTTATTTACAGTGTCTCTTAAAGTGCATCTCAATATTGGCAGAGAAAGCTTCAGTGATTGCTGACCAGTTAGGTGACTTAGTATCTTTTGGTCTTGCTTTTTAGAAGATCCTGTTAATGTGACCCATTAGTAGTAAAAATACTACTGCCTTGTGATCATGTGATATTTAATGCCTGAGCTTTAGGGACACTCTCCGATTTTCTTTCTAGTATCTTTAAGACAATTTATGGAAATTTAAGTTTCTAGTGGAACTTTCCTTCTAAAAAGGAAAAGTATTTTATATTTAAGTCAGTGTGGTTCCTACAGTAACTAGTAGTGAGTACTACTGCGAGTGACTAGTTTCATTCACGAAGCTAGATCTACTTCCATTTATTTTATGGGAATGAATGTGTATTGATAGAACTCTTTAAATCACAATTCAGTTGGTATTTCTTGGGAATTCAGCTTATTTTAGTTAGGACTCGAAAGCTGAGGCTGACATTGTTTTATATTTCATGAATGTTCTTGAAATGGAAGTGTCAGTATATAGTAATAAACAGAACTACAAGCCACCAAGATAATAAATTTTAAAATTTACATTTCCATTTTATTTGTACTTAGTATTTAGTCTAGATGTGTGCTGCTTCTTTCAGGCTTCCCTCTTGGATCTGAAAGAGCATGCTTCTTCCCTGGCTTCCTCAGGACTGAAAAAGGACTCAAGGCTTAAGACACTTGAGATTGCTTTGGAACAGAAGAAGGAGGAGTGTCTGAAAATGGAATCACAATTGAAAAAGGTTAAAATTTTTCCACTTTTCTTACTTTGCTTTAAATAAGAACATAGTAGAGAGCTCTGCAGTGTTCAATGTGTAATAAATTACCAATGATGTAATAATCCCCCACAGTTCAAAATACCATTTATACCTTCATCAGTTCTCTTAATGTTCTTGTCCTGTTTCATTTTACTACTGAGAACCCTCAAATTCTTAGAAATTGATCAGATCAGAGAAAGAGTAAGAAATGCAGCTCCTTTATGGACAAAGTATTTAAGACCACAATGTAAAAATCTTAATTATCTGATATATTCCTTTCATTAGCATTGAGCTTCCTAGAAGGAGATGATTTAGCAGTGATAGTCATCCATACTGGCGAGTATTAGGATGTGGTACAGCTATTTATTTTCCATTCTTTGATTTATTTCCCTCTAAGATTTATATGGCAGTTTGTAGTTTTCAAAACACTTTCGTATTTATAATCTCTGAGCTACCAACTTTGTGAGAATTGGAGCTATGACTTTTGAGCAGTTAACTGAGTCCAGTTTATATTGATGACTAATGAGAGAGGGTGCAGCCTAGTTTTGACAGGTTAATTCTTGTTCTCTTTCCATATATTGGGTGTATTCAACATGATACCCTTGCAGTGAATCTTCGTGTTGGGTATGTCAAAAGTAAAATCATGTTTTTAAGCTAAAGAAAGAAAGAAAATCTAGTATCTTAAAATTACTTGTGAATAAGTAGGAAAATTCTGTTTGTGAGATTATGGATTCTGATTATAACCAGTTCAGATTTGATATTTGGCTTTTTTTCCTCACTGAAAGATGGAGATAGTTTTCTGTTTAATACCTGAATATCGAAGATGAAGCTGCTTATATGTATTTAGGGTTATAAAACAGAGCGGTAACTATCAAGAGTAATATTATTCGTTAGTATTCCAGACTTTCTTGTTCTTGACAGTCCCATATTTTCTTTCTGTTTGTTTATTTTTAACTTCTTTGTTACCATAGTCTCTTATATATTGGACTTTATATTTAGGTTTATGAGAAAAAATAAAGTTATCTTTGAGTAGAGGAGGTTGATGGCTTTCCTCTATTTTGATTTGTTACCTGTTTTACTAATGGCCAGTTTTCTTTTCATATTTTCCCTTGTTTCGTTCTGGATGATTGTTTCTTTCATTCTAATTCATTACTGATCTTTTCTATTATACTACTTCCACAATGCCGAACTCCAACAAGGAGGTTGTTACTATAGTTTTCCATATGTTTCGTTTGTTTTTTTGCTTTTTCTCCCCTCTTTTAATTGAGCATTTTATATAATTCTATCTTCTTGTTCCTTTTAGCATATTAGTTATAGTTCTTAAATTTTTTCAAGTGATTACCCTAGAGTTTGCCATATACGTTTTTGACTTATCCCCCAATTTATGGAGATACAGTTAACAAGTAAAAATTGTCTATATTTAAGGCATACAACATGAAGATGTGTGTGTACATTGTGAAATGATTACCACAGTCAACCTAGTTAACACATTCATTACCTCACATATTACTATTTTTTTTTTTGTGGTGAGAGTACTTTTTAATACTCTTAGCAAATTTCAAGTATATAGTACAGTATTATTAAGTATGGTCGCCATACTATACATTAGATTCCCAGAGCTTATTGATCTACAACTGAAAATTTGTACCCTTCCATCAACATCTCATTTTTCCACCCTCCATCCCGTGACAATCACCATTCTATTTTGCTTCTATGAGTTCAGCTTTTTTAGATTCTGCATATAAGTGAGAGCATACAGTATTTGTCTTTCTGTGTCTAGCTTAGTTTCACTTAGCATAATGTCCTCCATGTTCATCTACGTTGTCACAAATGGTAGGATTTCCTTTCTTTTTATGGTTAAATAATATTTCAGTACACACACGCACACACAGAGACACATATACACATCGTATTTTCTTTATCCAGCCATCTATTGATGGACACTTACATTCTTCCAATATCTTGGCTTTTGTGAGTAATGCTGCAATGTACATGAGAGTGCAGATATCTCTTTGAGATATTGATTTCATTTCTTTTGGATATATATCCAGGAATGGGATTGCTGGATCATGTGGTAGCTTCATTTAAGAATTTCTGAGGGAGTTTTTTACTGTTTTCCATAATGGCCTTATGAATTTGCATTCCCACCAACAGGGTGCAAGGGTTCCTTTTTCTTCATACTCTTGCCAACTCTTATTTCTAGTCTTTTTGATGATAGCCATTTTAACAGATGTTCGTTGTTATCTCAGTGTGTTTTTGATTTGCATTTCCTTGATGGTTAGTGACGTTGAGCTACTTTTCACGTACCTGTTGGCCATTGGTCTGTCTTCTTTGGAAGAATATCTGTTTGGGTCCTTCACCACACGTTTTAATGGGATTATTTGTGTTTGTGCTATTTAGTTGTATGAGTTTCTTACATATTTTGAATATTAATCCCTTGTCACCCTTAAGATTTACAAGTATTTTCTCCCATTCCGCGGGTTGCCTTTTCATTTTGTTGATAGTTTTCTTTGCTGCATAGAAGCTATTTAGTGTGATGTAGTCCACCTGTTTTTGCTTTTTTTTGCTTCTGCTTTTGGTGTCATATCAAAAAAAATCATGCAGTAAACATTTTTGATCTAAATTCACTTTCAAAAAATGTTATCCAACTTTATGTGTCATGCAGGTACATACACCAAAATACTCCCAGAATCCTCCCTTCCCTGATGACATTGTTATCATTCATTTCATTTATCCATATACGATAATCACCTAGGACATTACTATTACTACTTTAAAGCATTACCTTTTAGGTGAAGAATAAGAATAATAAAAGATGTAGTTTTAGCTTTATTCCTTCTCCAGTTCTTTTTCTTTATACATATATATGAGTTTCTGACCTATATAATTTCTTCTGCCTGAGAACTTTTTTTTTTCTTTTTGAGAGAGAGAGCATGAGTGGCGGGGGAGGGGCAGAGGGGGAGAGAGAATCTTAAGCACACTCCACTCCCAGTGCATGACTCCATCTCACGACCCTGAGATCATGACCTGAGTCAAAATCAAGAGTGAGATGCTTAACTGGATGAGCCACCCAGGTGCCCCCTGAAGAACTTTAAATATATTCTCACAGGGTAGGTCTCCTGGCTATGATTTTCTCAGTTTTTATTTGTTTAAGAAAGTCTCTATTTCTCATTCACTTTTGAAAGATAGTAACACTGGATATGGGTTTCTAGATTGGTGGGGTTTTTTTCTCTGTAACACTTCAAAGGTTTCACTCTGCTGTCTTCTTATGTGATTTCTGATGAAAAAAAGTCTACTGTAGATCTTAATAACATTGTTGTTCTATAAGTAAAGTGTTTTTCCCCCTCTAATTTCTTTTAAGCTTTTTTCTTTGTCTTTGATTTTCTACAGTTTTAATATGATATGCCTGCGTATAGATGTTTAGAATTTATATTGCCTGATGTTCTGAGCTTCCTGACTTGGTGTGTATCTTTAACTTTGGAAAATTCTCAGCCATTATTACTTAACAATATTTCTTCCCCTTTCTTTTCCTTTTTGTATTCCAATTATGTGTATGTTGCACCTTTTGAAATTGACCCATAGTTATGAATGTTCTGTACTGTTCTATTTTTTTTTCTCTTTTCATTTCATTTTGGGAAGTCTCTTTTTTTTTTTAAGATTTTATTTATTTGAGAGAGAGCACAAGCAGAGAGGGAAGGGGCAGAGGGAGAGGGAGAAGCAGACTCTTTATCGAGCAGGGAGCCCGATGTGGGGCTCAGTCCCAGAACCCTGAGATCATGACCTGAGCCGAAGGCAGACACATAACTAACTGACCACCCAGGCACTTCCATTTTGGAAAGTTTCTGTTGACCTGTCTTTGAGCTTACTGTTTCTTTCTTCAACCATATCCAGTCTACTGATGTGTCCATCAAAGGCATTAATTTTTCTTATGTGTTTTTTATACCTAGAATTTCCTTTTGATTCTTTCTTAGAGTGTCCATCTCCCTGATTATATTACCTATCTGTTCTTGGATATTGCTTACTTTTCCCGTTAGGGACCTTAACTGTTAATCAGTTATTTTAAATTCCCTGCCTGATTAATTCAACATCAATGTCAGATATCTGAGTCTGGTTCTGAAGCTTGCTCTGTCTTTTCAGACTGTGCCTTTTCTTGCCTTTTAGCACACCTCATAATTTTTTTTGTTGAAAGCCAGATATGTTGTATCAGATAGCAGGTAAATGGGCATATGTGTAAGGTTTTAGTCTGGCTAGAAGTTGAGCTGTATTTGTTTGCTGTAGCTGTAGGTGCCAGAGGCTTCAAATTCCTCTAGTGTTCTCACCTCTGTTGACTTTGGATTTCTCTCTTCAGAGAGAGTCTGCATGTTGTAGCTCTTTCAGCTCTTACCCCTTGTTACTATATTGGAGACCTATTGGTGTGGTGGTAAGGTGTGGGGGAAGATAAACTTTCTATAGTCTAATGATTAAGTCTTGGTCTTTTATGAGCCTGTGACCCTGGCTGTGATCTTCCCAAAGGTTTTCCCCCTTAGGTAGAGGGGATTAGAATGGGAGAAATGGGGACGCCTGGGTAGCGCAGTCGTTAAGCGTCTGCCTTCGGCTCAGGGCGTGATCCCGGTGTTCCGGGATCGAGTCCCACATCGGGCTCTTCTGCTGGGAGCCTGCTTCTTCCTCTCTGACTCCCCCTGCTGTGTTCCCTCTCTTGCTGGCTGTCTGTCTGTCACATAAATAAATAAAATCTTAAAAAAAAAAAAAAGAATGGGAGAAATGCCCATCTGCCAGGCAGGATAAAACTCTGCTAAAATCTTTACTTCTGGAGAGTCCGCCTTTGGGTAGAGTACAGTTTGGGCATATTTCACAATTATTGCTCCCCATACCCTTACCAGAACCACACGGGGATTTTTGTCAGTTCTTCACTATGAGAACCTGGTGGGGCTCCTCAATGTAGAATCCATTATTAAGGTGAGTTTGCCCTAAAATTGCAGCATCTAGGACTTTCTGTTATGCTTGTACACACTCAGCCTCTAGTAATTCTTCAAAGTCACCATTGAAGTGTTTCTACCAACAGCTTTGCTCCAGATGGATAGATCTCAACTGTGACTCTCTGGATTTGCCTGTGACTCTTGATTTTGGCGTTGTAGTTTGCCCTTTGACCTCAGTTCTCTGATAGGTCCAGGGAAAGTAATTGATTTTCAGTTTTTTAACTTTTTCTTGTTTTAAGAATGGTAGTGATGACTTCCAGACTTTTTACATGTTGGAGCTGAAGTTACAACAGTTTTCCATATGGAACAGATCTACACAGTCTTGTTTTATGAAGATATATATGTGAATTTTGCTATTTAGAATAACATTTAAAACCTAAAATAAAAAACGATTATTGCCTATATTTGGGAATCAGCTTTAGTTTTATTAATTAACACATAAATATTTATGGAATCAATAGGTTACCTATCCCAAGGAATTTGAGAGTATATCACAGAGGTGTGAATTAACAATATACGTGGCTATTTATTTATTTATTTATTTCGGGGGGGTGGGGCGTGCCCACGTGGGAGAGGGAGATAAGCAGGACACGGGACTCTGAGCACGACCTGAGCTGAAAGCTCAAGTGACTGAGCCACCCAGGCGCCCCCAATATACATGTCTTACATAGCTTTTTTAGTTCTACTAAATGTCAAATGAACTTGAATATTTGTATTATCAAAGTGTTTCTAAACTCATTAATTTATACTGGAAATTACCTCTCAAGAAAGAAGAGGAAAGAAGAGAAAAACCTTTGATCTTAAAATATGTCTTAGAATAAATGAGACTGTATTTTCTAATTTAAGATTGAGATAAGAACTAAGCAATAAGATGTAATAAGACTCAGAACAATTGTTAAATGTTGTGCTTCAGATTTTATCTCATTCTAGTAGATAAATACTTCCCTAGCACTATTACATTTTAAAAGCAGGGCAGTGAAATAGAGAAAGACAAATACCATATAATCTCACTTATATGTGGAATGTAAAAACAAAAACAACCTGAATCCATAGATATAGAGAATAGATTGGTGGTTGCCAGGATGGTGGGGAGAGTGGTGGTATGTGGGCAAAATGGGTGAAGCGAATTAGAAGGTAAAAACTTCCAGTTATAAAATAAATAAGTCCTGGGATGTAATGTACAACATGGTGATTATAGTTAATAATACTTTACTGTATATTTGAAAGTTGCTAAGAGAGTAGATCTTAAAAGTTCTCATCACAAGAAGAAAATTATTTGTAGCTTTGTAGTAATAGATGTTAATTAGATATATTGTGGTGATCATTTCACAGTATACTATACATATGTCAAATCATTATGGTGTACACCTGTAACTAATATAATGTTATATGTCAGTTGTGTCTAAAAAAAATAGAGCCAAATATCATCAGATGATTTTTCAGTTTTTTTTTTTTTTGCTACAATTTTAATTCTTTAGGAGCTTATTAGGCCTAGGATTTTGTTGTCTTTGTTTTCTATATTAGCATTTTTTGTTTTGTTTTATAGCTTATTTTTAGGTTTACTTTTGTTTATTTTTTTACATAGATACAATTTGTTTTTTGTTTGTCGGAACTTCTAAAATTTACTCTTAACAGTTTTCTGATAGTATTGTTAACCATAGTCACCATGCTGGGTAGTACATCCTGAGAACTTACTATCTTATAATTGGAGGTTTGTACTCTGACCACTTTCACCCACTTCACACACTCCTCTCCCTGCCCTTGGTAACCAACTGTCTGTTTTCTGTTTGTTTGAGCTCAGTTGTTTAGATTCCACATATAAGCGAGATCATATAATATTTCTCTTTTCTCTGTCTGACATACTTCATTTGCATAATGCCCTCAAGTTTCATCCATGTTGTTACAAATAGATGGAATTCCTTCTTTTATTAATGGGTAAATTTATTAATTTGCATATGCATGCTGTATATGTACTGTGACTTCTTTATCCATTCATCCATCAGTGGACAGTTAGGTTGATTCCTGTCTTGTCTATTATAGATAATGTTGCAATGAATATGGGGGCACAGATAATCTTCCTGAGATAATGATTGTGTTTCCTTTGGATGTATACCCTGAAGCAGAATTCCTGGATCATATGGTAGTTCTGTTTTTAACTTTTTGAGGAAGCTTCATCCTGTTTTCCATAGTGATGGTATCAAATAACATTCCCACAAACAGTGTATATATAAGAGTTCTCTTTTCTGTACATCCCCACCATTCTTACTTCTCTTTTTTTTTTCTTTTCAACCTATTCCAAAAAATAGAGAAGGAAGGAAAACTTCCAAATTCATTCTATGGGGCCACCATTACCCTGATACCAAAACCAGATAAAGACTCCACTAAAAAGGAAAACTACAGGCCAGTATCCCTGATGAACATGGATGCAGAAATTCTTAATAAAACACTAGCAAGCCGAACACAACAATACTTTAAAAAAATCATTTACCACAATCAAGTAACATTTATTCCTGGGTTGCAGGGGTGTTTCAGTATTCACAAATCAATCAATGTGATACACCACATTAAGAAAAGAAAAGAAAAGAAAAGAAAAGAAAAGAAAAGAAAAGAAAAAAGAAAAGAAAACCATATCCTCATTTCAGTAGATGGAGGAAAAGCATTTGACAAAGTGTAACATCCAGTCATGATAAAAACCCTCAACAAAGCAGGTCTAGAGGAACATACCTCAACAGAATAAAGGCGTATACGAAAAACCCACAGCTGATATCATCCTCAGTGGGGAAAAACTGAGAGCTTTTCCTCTATGGTCAGAAACAAGACAGGGACGTCTACACTCACTACAGTTATTTAATATAGTACTGGAAGTCCTGGCCACAGCAGTCAGACAACAAAAAGAAATTAAAAGTCATCCAAATTGGTAAGGAAGAAGTCAGACTTTCACTATGTGCAGATCATGTGATAATTTGTATAGAAAACCTGAAAGACTTCACAACAGAACTGCTAGAACTGATCAACGAATTCAGTAAAGTTACCAGGATACAAAATAAACGTTGAGAAATCTGTTGTATTTCTATACACCAGAAGCAACAGAAAGAAAAATTAAGGAATCAGTCCCATTTATAGTTGTACCAGAAACAATTAAGATCCCTAGGAATGAATCTAACCAAAGAGGTGAAAGACTTGTACTCTGAGAACTATAGAACACTGATGAAAGAAATTGTAGATGACACAAAGAAATGGAAGGGCATTCCATGCTTATGGATTGGATGAACAAATATTGTTAGAATGTCTATGCTACCCAAAGCAATCTATACATTCAATGCAGTGCCTATTAAAGTACCACTAGCAGGGGGGAGGTTAAGATGGCGGAGGAGTAGGGGACCCCTTTTTCNTAGGGGACCCCTTTTTCAGCCGGTCCCCTGAGTTGAGCTGGATAGGTACCAGACCAGCAGGAACATCCACGGAATCAGCCTGAGACGCAGGAAGATAGATACATCTGGATCTCTAACATCTCCAGCGCTGAGTATCGAGGTACGAAGCGGGGAGCCGTGAAACCGCGCACAGATATCGGAAGCTAAACAGAAGCGGGAGGGAGCCGCCGTGTCAGGGCGCCGGGAAGCGGTAGCCACCTGCACGGGGGGAGCGGACAGACCGCGGACCCGCACGCTTGAGACAGCAGACTGAGAAGGGAGCTCCGGGAGCGCACGCGGGACGGCTGGCGGTTGGCGGGCCACCTGCACGGGGGAGCAGGCGGACTCGCGGACGGCACCCGCGAGACAGCAGACTTAGAACGCGAACTCCAGGAGCGCGCGCAGGGCGGCTGGCGGGCCACCTGCACCGGGGAGCGGGCGGACCGCGGACCCGCACTCTGGAAACGGCAGACTGAGTCCGTGAGCCGGGAGCGTGCACCACCAAGCATCTCACGGAGCTCCGGAGCTCCGGTGTGCTCACTGGATCGAGGCTGAGACCGGGAGCTCCGGGAGCGTCCGCGGGGCGGCTGGCGGCTGGAGGGCCACCTGCACGGGGGAGCAGGCGGACTCGCGGTCAGCACCCGTGAGACACCAGACTGAGACGGGGAGCTCCGGGAGCCCGCGCGGGGCGGCTGGCGGCGGGCGGGGTTGGAAACACAAAGGACAGAGACGTGCCGGCCCTGGAAGTGAGGGCTGGGACGCCGGGTGTGGGGCGCACAGCCCGGGATGCTGCAGGGTTGAGCAGCACCAACAGAAACAGAGTTAAAGTGGCCAGAACATCAGTGGAGAACGATCCGCGATCCCTCTGTTCTGAGACAGAGGCTGAATTTCAGCCGCTGCTGCTCTCTCAGAAGAGGCATAGCAAACCGCCAGGGAAAGCCGCCAGAGAACAAAAGCCCGGAAATACCGGCTCACAGGGTGCCCATCCCCATCCCCCCTCGCAAGGGACACAGAGACTCTACCCAAACAGGGTTTTCTGAGTACCTGCAGGCAGGCCCCTCCCCCAGAAGGCAGGCTGAAAAATCAAGAAGCCCACAACCCGGAGCGCCTGAGTGGCGCAGTCACCAAGCACCTGTCTTCGGATTAGGGTGTGATCACAACGCTCCGTAAGGAGTCCTTCATCGGGCTTCTCCACCGGGAACCTGCTTCTTCCTCTCCCACTCCTCTGCTTGGGTTCCCTTTCTTGCTGACTGTCTCTCTCTCTCTCAAATAAATAAATAAACTCTTTAAGGAAGAAGCCCACATCCCTAAGATCTCTATAAAACAAGGGCGCACGGCCTGGGTCCCAGTCAACACTTGGGCTCTGGACAACCCTGCAATCTCTCTTCATCAGAATGACGAGAAGGAGAAGTCCCCCCCAGCAAAGAAAAGATAATGAGTCTGTGGCCTCTGCCACAGAATTGGCCTCGGCCACAGAATTAATACATATGGATGTATCCCAATTATCAGAAATGGAATTCAGAGCAACAATGGTCAAGATGATGAGTAAACTTGAAAAAAGCATCAGAGAAAGCGTTGCTGAGAATATAGAATCCCTAAGGGCAGAAATGAGAGCGAATCTGACAGAAATTAAAAATTCTATGAGCCAAATGCAGTCAAAACTAGAGGCTCTGACGGCCAGGGTCACCGAGGCAGAGGAACGCGTTAGCGAATTGGAGGATGGGTTAGTAGAAGAAAAAACGAAAATAGAAGCTGGTCTTAAAAAAATCCACGCCCACGAATGTAGATTACGGGAGATTACTGACTCTATGAAACGATCCAATGTCAGAATCATCGGCATCCCTGAAGGGGTGGAGAAAAACAGAGGTCTAGAAGAGATATTTGAACAAATTGTAGCTGAAAACTTCCCTAATCTAGCAAGGGAAACAAGCATTCGTGTCCAAGAGGCAGAGAGGACCCCATCCAAGCTCAACCAGGACAAACCTACGCCACGGCATGTCATAGTGCAATTCGCAAATATTAGATCCAAGGATACAGTATTGAAAGCGGCCAGGGCAAAGAAATTTCTCACGTACCAAGGCAAAGGTATCAGGATTACGTCAGACCTGTCTACAGAGACCTGGAATGAGAGAAAGGCTTGGGGGGGCATTTTTAAAGCTCTTTCAGAGAAAAACATGCAGCCAAGGATCCTTTATCCAGCAAAGCTGTCATTCAGAATTGATGGAGAAATAAAGACGTTCCAAAATCGCCAATCATTAACCAATTTCGTAACCACGAAACCAGCCCTACAGGAGATATTAAGGGGGGCTCTATAAAGGTAAAAAGGCCCCAAGAGTGATACAGAGCAGCAAGTCACAACCGATACAAAGACTTTAAAGAGAAATGGCATCATTAAAATCATATCTGTCAATAATCTCTATCAATCTAAATGGCTTAAACTCTCCCATAAAACGCCACAGGGTTGCAGATTGGATAAAAAGACATGACCCATCCATTTGCTGTCTACAAGAGACTCATTTTGAACCCAAAGATGCATTCAGACTTAGAGTAAGGGGATGGAGTACCATCTTCCACGCAAATGGACCTCAAAAGAAAGCTGGAGTAGCAATTCTCATATCAGATAGACTGGATTTTAAACTAGAGGCCATAGAGAGAGATACAGAAGGGCACTATATTATTCTTAAAGGAAGTATTCAACAAGTGGATATGACAATTATTAATATATATGCCCCCAACAGGGGAGCAGCAAGATACACAAGCCAACTCTTAACCAAAATAAAGAGACATATAGATAAGAACACAGTAATAGTAGGGGACCTCAACACCCCACTATCAGAAATAGACAGAACACCCTGGCAAAAACTAAGCAAAGAATCAAAGGCTTTGAATGCCATACTCGACGAGTTGGACCTCATAGATATATATAGAACACTACACCCCAGAACCAAAGAATACTCATTCTATTCAAATGCCCATGGAACATTCTCAAGAATAGATCATGCTCTGGGACACAAAACAGGTCTCAGCCAATACCAAAAGATTGAAATTATCCCCTGCATATTCTCAGACCACAACGCTCTGAAATTGGAACTCAACCACAAGGAAAAACCTGGAAGAAACTCAAACACTTGGAGGCTAAGAACCATCCTGCTCAAGAATGACTCGATAAACCAGGAAATCAAAAAACAAATTAAACAATTTATGGAGACCAACGAGAATGAATACACAACGGTCCAAAACCTATGGGATACTGCAAAGGCAGTCCTAAGGGGGAAATACATAGCCATCCAAGCCTCACTCAAAAGAATAGAAAAATCTAAAATGCAGTTTCTATATTCTCACCTCAAGAAACTGGAACAGCAACAGAGGGACAGGCCTAACCCACTGACAAGGAAGGAGTTGACCAAGATTAGAGCAGAAATCAATGAATTAGAAACCAGGAGCACAGTACAGCAGATCAACAGGACTAGAAGCTGGTTCTTTGAGAGAATCCATAAAATTGACAGACCACTGGCAAAACTTGTCCAAAAACAAAGAGAAAGGACTGAGATTATTAAAATTATGACTGAAAAGGGAGAGGTCACGACCAGCACCATTGAAATTGCAAGGATTATTAGAAACTTTTATCAACAGCTATATGCCAAAAAACTAAACAATCTGGAAGAGATGGAGGCCTTCCTGGAAACCTATAAACTACCAAGACTGAAACAGGAAGAAATAGATTTCTTAAATAGGCCAATTAACTATGAAGAAATTGAGTCAGTGATAAACAACCTTCCAAATAATAAAACTCCAGGCCCAGACGGTTTTCCTGGGGAATTCTACCAAACATTCAAAGAAGAAATAATACCTATTCTCCTAAAGCTATTTCAAAAAATAGAAACAGAAGGAAAGCTACCAAACTCATTCTATGAGGCTAATATTACCTTGATCCCCAAACCAGGCAAAGACCCCCTCAAAAAGGAGAATTACAGACCGATTTCTCTAATGAATATGGATGCCAAAATCCTCAACAAGATCCTTGCTAATAGAATCCAACAGTACATTAAAAGGATTATCCATCATGACCAAGTGGGATTCATACCTGGGATGCAAGCATGGTTCAACACTCGCAAATCAATCAATGTGATACATCATATCAACAAGAAAAGACTCAAGAACCATATGATCCTCTCAATTGATGCAGAAAAAGCATTTGACAAAATACAGCATCCTTTCCTGATTAAAACCCTTCAGAGTGTAGGAATAGAGGGTACATTTCTCAATCTCATAAAAGCCATCTATGAAAAGCCTACTGCAAGCATTATTCTCAATGGGGAAAAGCTGGAAGCCTTTCCCTTAAGATCAGGAACACGACAAGGATGCCCACTCTCGCCACTATTATTCAACATAGTACTAGAAGTCCTTGCAACAGCAATCAGAAGACAAAAAGGGATCAAAGGTATCCAAATCGGCAAAGAAGAAGTCAAACTGTCTCTCTTTGCAGATGACATGATACTCTATATGGAAAACCCAAAGGAATCCACTCCCAAACTATTAGAAGTTATAGAACAATTCAGTAAGGTGGCAGGATACAAAATCAATGCCCAGAAATCAGTTGCATTTCTATACACGAATAACGAGACTGAAGAAAGAGAAATTAGGGAATCCATCCCATTTACAATAACACCAAAAACCATACGTTACCTTGGAATTAACTTAACCAGAGACGTAAAGGACCTATATCCTAGAAACTATAGATCACTTTTGAAAGATATTGAGGAAGACATAAAAAGATGGAAAAATATTCCATGCTCATGGATTGGAAGAATTAACATAGTTAAAATGTCCATACTACCCAGAGCAATCTACACTTTCAATGCTATCCCGATCAAAATACCGAGGACATTTTTCAAAGAACTGGAACAAATAGTCCTTAAATTTGTATGGAACCAGAAAAGGCCCCGAATCTCCAAGGAACTGTTGAAAAGGAAAAACAAAGCTGGGGGCATCACAATGCCGGATTTCGAGCTGTACTACAAAGCTGTGATCACAAAGACAGCATGGTACTGGCACAAAAACAGACACATCGACCAATGGAACAGAATAGAGAACCCAGAAATGGACCCTCGGCTCTTTGGGCAACTAATCTTTGATAAAGCAGGAAAAAACATCCGGTGGAAAAAAGACAGTCTCTTCAATAAATGGTGCTGGGAAAATTGGACAGCTACATGCAAAAGAATGAAACTTGACCACTCTCTCACACCATACACAAAAATAAACTCCAAATGGATGAAAGACCTCAATGTGAGACAGGAATCCATCAAAATTCTAGAGGAGAACATAGGCAACAACTTCTATGACATCGGCCAGAGCAACCTTTTTCACGACACATCGCCAAAGGCAAGAGAAATAAAAGATAAAATGAACTTATGGGACTTTATCAGGATAAAGAGCTTCTGCACAGCCAAGGAAACAGTCAAAAAAACTAAGAGACAGCCCACGGAATGGGAGAATATATTTGCAAAGGACACCACAGATAAAGGACTGGTATCCAAGATCTACAAAGAACTTCTCAAACTCAATACACGAGAAACAAATAAACAAATCATAAAATGGGCAGAAGATATGAACAGACACTTTTCCAATGAAGACATACAAATGGCTAACAGACACATGAAAAAATGTTCAAAATCATTAGCCATCAGGGAAATTCAAATCAAAACCACACTGAGATACCACCTTACGCCAGTTAGAATGGCAAAGATAGACAAGGCAAGAAACAACAATTGTTGGAGAGGATGTGGAGAAAGGGGATCCCTCCTACATTGTTGGTGGGAATGCAAGTTGGTACAGCCACTCTGGAAAACAGTGTGGAGGTCCCTTAAAAAGTTAAAAATTGAACTACCCTATGACCCAGCCATTGCACTACTGGGTGTTTACCCCAAAGATACAGACGTAGTAAAGAGAAGGGCCATATGCACCCCAATGTTCATAGCTGCATTGTCCACAATAGCCAAATCATGGAAGGAGCCGAGATGCCCTTCAACAGATGACTGGATTAAGAAGCTGTGGTCCATATATACAATGGAATATTACTCAGCTATCAGAAAGAACGAATTCTCAACATTTGCTGCAACATGGACGGCACTGGAGGAGATAATGCTAAGTGAAATAAGTCAAGCAGAGAAAGACAATTATCATATGATTTCTCTCATCTATGGAACATAAGAACTAGGATGATCGGTAGGGGAAGAAAGGGATAAAGAAAAGGGGGGTAATCAGAAGGGGGAATGAAACATGAGAGACTATGGACTATGAGAAACAAACTGAAGACTTCAGAGGGGAGGGGGTGGGGGAATGGGATAGACTGGTGATGGGTAGTAAGGAGGGCACGTATTGCATGGTGCACTGGGTGTTATACGCAACTAATGAAGCATCAAACTTTACATCGGAATCTGGGGATGTACTGTATGGTGATTAACATAATATAATAAAATAAAATTAAAAAAAAACTCATTCTGGGAATATAAAAAAAAAACAGTACAGTACTAGCACAAAAATAGAACAGAATAGAAATGGAACAGAAATACTTCTAGCTTAGGAATTTATACCCTGTATGTGAATTTCCATATTTTATGTCTTCAGCATGAGATAATAACCTCAGAGTTATTAAGGAAAACATTGAAATTCAACTTCTGAATTACCAGAACTGTAAAAAGTGCTAAATTCTTTTCTTTTTTTTCCCTTTGGGAAGAAATATTTCTTTCTGGAGAATTTTCTTATTGCAAGTTTTAAAAAATTATATTTTTGACCTTTTCTTTCTCTTGTTCCTTTTCTTATAGCATTTCCTTCTCCCTCTTTTTATTCTTTTCTTACTGACTTCTCCCTTTAGGATCCTGAAATAGTATTAAGCCACCCATTCAGAATAGTAAGTGATGTGACAGAGTAGTGCCATAAAGCCCTGGTTGATGTTTTTTCTGTATTTGTATGAGTGTTTTTTTTACTACTCTGTAGAAGATGAATTCACTTGACCTTCTCTCTTCCTTCCTCAAGTAGGAACTGTAGACTTTTAGATGGGGTCAATACAAAGTGGGAAAGTTACTGTAAGATCAAAATTTCCCCCCAAGCATGGGGAAGTGTTTGCATTTCTCCTGCTTTTGCCTTATTTTATTCTTTTTTTTTTTTAAGATTTTATTTATTTATTCAACAGAGATAGAGACAGCCAGTGAAAGAGGGAACACAAGCAGGGGGAGTGGGAGAGGAAGAAGCAGGCTCATAACGGAAGAGCCTGATGTGGGGCTCAATCCCATAACGCCGGGATCACACCCTGCGCCGAAGGCAGACGCTTAACCACTGTGCCACCCAGGCGCCCCTGCCTTATTTTATTCTTTTTTTTTTTTTTAAGATTTTATTTATTTATTCATTCGACAGAGATAGAGACAGCCAGCGAGAGAGGGAACACAAGCAGGGGGAGTGAGAGAGGAAGAAGCAGGCTCACAGCAGAGGAGCCTGATGTGGGGGCTCGATCCCATAACGCTGGGATCACGCCCTGAGCCGAAGGCAGACGCTTAACCGCTCTGCCACCCAGGCGCCCCTGCCTTATTTTATTCTTAATGAGTTAATTCATTCAAGGCTGCCTCTTTTTCCTTTTGAGTTTACTTTGTTGTGGGTTTTAACCACACCAGTTTAGGTTAGAATTTTGCTAACACATTAAAATACATGTTTGCCAGTGGAATCTTTTTTTTTTTTTAAAGGCCACTGTTAGCAACTGGATTTTCCTAACCAATTAAACCTGAAACAAAAGATGTTGGTAAAGGTCTTGATTTTGGAAGTAGAGCTTTTGCTTTGACAAAGCATTTCGCCCAGTTTGTAGGAACATTTCTCTTCTGCTCAGCGTATTTCGCATCAGAGCTTTCTGAAGTACTTCCTAATAATATATATTTACCCCTTTAATATTTTTTCAAACCATTTTAAAGAACTAATTATCACTAATTATTACTTTTATCATCCATTAAATAAAGGAAAATAAGACATCTTCACCTCTACCTTCTCTTTAAATACATTATACATGCATGGCTTTGGAGATTCAGGAGGAAAATTAAAGACTTAATAATTAGTTTTTAGTTACTGAAATTGTTTTGCATTCCAAAATGCATTGGAGGTACTAGTTACATTTGCAATAGGATTCTGAGTAAAAATTTTTTTTTGGTTCTAAATGGGGTTGTTGATTTCTGACTTTGTTCCATGTTATCTTGTAAAATCCTGAATTCTTATCTTAGGAAGGTACCTGTATGTGGATAGCCATTTTCTTAACCTAACTTCATGGTTTTTTTAAAAGTTTTATTTCTTTATTAGGGATTGAAAGTGTGTGGGGGGAGGGGCAGAGGGAGAGGGAGAGAATCTTAAGCAGACTCCATGCTGAGCATGGAGCCAGATGTGGGGCTCGATCTCATGACCCTGGGATCATGACCTGAGCTGAAACCAAGAATCGAATGCTTAACTGACTGAGCCACCCAGATGCCCTGTAACCTAATTTCATTTTTATGGCATCACATTTGTAGTATCTATATGATTGTGTATGCTCCAGGCCGTGTGATTCATACATGCTTGGTAAATCAGTATAGAGGAAAAGGGAAGGGAAGTAAGGGTCAAGTGAGAATTAGATCTCGGCATTGGCATTGGTTATAGTAACATCAGCAGTGAATCTCTGGTGATGCCTTTTTTTTTTAAAAGATTTTATTTATTTATTTGACAGAGAGAGACAGCCAGCGAGAGAGGGAACACAAGCAGGGGGAGTGGGAGAGGAAGAAGCAGGCTCCCAGTGGAGCAGGGAGCCTGATGTGGGACTTGATCCCAGGACTCTGGGATCACGCCCTGGGCCAAAGGCAGATGCTTAACGACTAAGCCGCCCAGGCACCCCTCTGGTGATGCCTTTTTGAGAGAGATTGGAGAGATTATCTTGGTGAGATCAATAGTAGTCTAATGGCTTGTTTGTATGTCTCACTTAGATGCAAAAATAAAAAAAAAGTCTTGTCATATGATGATTTTTGGCCCAGTATTCAGATATGTACAGTAGTACATCTAAACACAAAGCCCTTTGAAATCCATAATTAATGGATTAATTTAATTCTCAATTTATTACTAATATTTTGTCTAATATTTAAGCAGAGGAAAAACTTCATAAATTGAAGACTAGCTATTAGATATTTGATATTGCTCTATTTAAATTGAAATATAGATGGTCCTTTAGGATGTGGTTTGCCTACTGCCACTATATATGTCTGATAGAATTTGAACACTTTTCTTCATAGGCACATGAGGCAACATTGGAAGCCAGAGCCAGTCCAGAGATGAGTGACCGAATACAGCAATTGGAGAGAGAGATTGCCAGGTACAAAGATGAATCTAGCAAGGCCCAGGCAGAAGTTGACCGCCTCTTGGAAATCTTGAAGGAAGTGGAAAATGAGAAGAATGACAAAGATAAGAAGATTGCGGAATTGGAAAGGTAAGGTAGGAAAGCTGAATGGTGGACTTACTGTGTTAGAAAGGTTAAAGTATGGTTTTAAAACTGTATACTTTTGGGGGCATACTTGTTCAGTATATTTACCTCTCAGAATTTAGGTTCTTGAGTGCTTGTGTTATTTTTTTTAATCTACTTTTTATTCTAAGTCATTGTGAGATCACTGCTGCAACAACTGAAAGGCAACATCGAATGGGGATGTTAAGAAGCTGTGGACATCAGCATCATTGATTGGAAAGTGAGAAAGTGTTCATAAGTGGGGAAATTAAATGTTTCTGCTGGCTAATATGAGAGTACAAATAGCTACTTGCTTTTTAATTACTTTATTATCTACAGAGCAAATGAACCTCAAGTTCAAGGAAGTAATATTTTTTCGTTGGCTTAGACCTTTTTTATTGAGCCCAGTGCTCCTTTCGGCTATGAATTTTTAGACTTCACACAATTTGTATTGTGGAGAAGCAGGCTGTTACATCAGTGCTTAGGTCAAATTTAAAAGAAGTGACGTTTTGAGGATAATTTAAGAGGCTTGGATATGATTTTTATGCGTCTTTGACTTTGAATTCTTCAAAACGAGCTGTGTTTACAGATCTAGCCCAACAGCTCTCTTGGAATTTTCTGTCTTTTTTTTTGTGTGTGTGTGTGTGTGTAATTAGAGTGTTTTATATGAAAGAGGTAAGTATATGTCTTTTCACCTCTTCTTTTACAGCATGTGTTTAACAGAAATTTATAAGTACATAGAAGTAATTCTTCTAGTAGAACTTCATTAATCACCCATATTCTTCCAAATAGAGACAACAGTGACAGAATGAAGTCATTAACCTATGTGGCTCCTTGGAGCTGATTCTTAGGAAAATTTTATTTTCATGTTTTTGAAGATTGGGAAATATGAGACGACTTTCCTAAGTTGTTTTATTAAGTTTAAAATTTTTGGGTGACTGGCAGACTTGATATTCTCCCCTGGAATTGGTTTTTCTCCTATTCTATGCCCATAGAATTTTGATTTTCAAGGAACGGAAACAGTAAAGTCTAACCCTCACAATTTTTCTTCACTCTGCTGATTGCATACTCACGAGATTCCTCTTACTTTGATATTAACTCTATTCATATTTTCTGGTTCTGGATAAGACAAATGGATAGAATTCTTAAGATCAGATTTAAAAATTACCAGTCTCAAGATTAGATTATTGTATTTTTGTATATGCCCGTTTTCATGTTTGCACTACAGTTTTTCTCCCAGCACACACACACTCTTACCTACTCACATGAACACATGCCTCTCTGTTTTGTGTTGGCCTGAAATCAGCAGCAGTGCTGCATAGGTTTTAAAATATAATACTTTTGATGGATTAGTGGCTTCCCACCAAATATTTTAATATTTCAGAAGAGAAATTCCTTGATCAAGTTTCATTTTTCGGATTGTTTTCTTGTATTAGAAATCTACATTGAAATTATTGCTTGTTATTCCAGGCAGCTTGCTTGAAAAACTTTTTGATTCATTTTTGGACCTAATACTGATTTTTGGAGTTGGGTATGACTTGAAAGATCTTAAGAAATAGGATTAAATCTATATTTGATACCCAAAGCACAACAAATTACTTCTATTAACCACTCTATTTCTCACATTTTGAGAAAATTGTAAATGATCTACTCTTTCCATAGAATATAACTTAAAAGGTTGAAAAGCAGTACACAGTTTTAGCCTCTGGCCAGGTAGCACTGTAATTTTGTTTTAGGATTTGACACAAAGTTTCTTGGCTACCAAACAATGGAAAGTTTTAAAACTCAGTTTTTGCTACTGGCTTTATAATTTGCTGCCCAGCTATATAGTTTAAGATATGAATAATATAGACAGGGTTATATGATGCCTTTTGTTCCCATATTTAGTACTGAGGTGCATGTGTGTGGCTGCTGTGTTTCTTACTAACCATTTGCTTCTTGTGTTGCCATTCCACTATTTCCTATGTGTGGGTGTCTGTCTCCCCATAATTTATCATTTGGATTTCTTCACCTTTCTTTTGATTTGTCTTACCATGATCCTAATCCATGGGGGTTTTGGTCTCTGTGTGTCTCTGTGTGTGTCCCCTCTTGGCCATGCTGTTTCTCAGAAAGCCAGTCTCCCGCAGTTTGTACCTTCCACGCCAGGTTTCTGTCCCTGCACCGTCAGGGGGGTTTATTTGGGACTTCCTGGGAAAGTGAGTGTTATGTAAGGCTACAGTTCTGTACTAGACTGAATTGCTTCTGCTGCTTCTGCTACTGCTGAGGCTTGCTGGGAATTTTGCTTGATCAGAAATAAAGAACAGCCGGTATGTGTCAAGTTGAACTGTACCTCTTGGGTACATTGTTTTGTGGAAAACATTACGTGTTCTCTCTGGTAGGATTCTGATATTGTTGATTATGATTGTCTTCGTCTTTGTTTCTAGCCCACCTTGTATGTGGTTGTTATAGTGCTGGAATGCCCTTTAAGTAGTGGCCTCTTAACTAGTGCGATGGTAGTGCCACACCATAACTCAGGATGTAGAATTCATTTCTAAAGGATGTTCAGCAACCTTCTAAATGAAAAAAAAAGTGTACTGTTATGATCATTGAACTAGAGAAAATTCATAGTAATGTTTGCACATTTCCTACTCTTTCTTACATAAGAACCCCAGTGTTAAAAGGGTTAGAGTTCATAAAGAATTCCCAGACCTCTTCTTTGTGATCTAGATAAAAACGAATAGTCCCTTACATTGACCTTGTGGAACAATAGTAGCTCCTGTTAGAAGATGATTCAGTGTTGTACCACTCTTGTATCACTGACCGACTGCAGCTTTTAAAAGGATTATGTAAGCCCACCCATATATCTGCACATATAAAATACTTTCCCAACTACATGTAAGAAGTATTATTTCTAAATTCATATTTTATACTGTGGCGTATATAAGTTGGGAGTGCAACCAGAGAGGCAGAAGTACTAGGAGATATATATAAGATGCCCAGAAATCTGTTACAAGGAGTTGTATTACGTGGTTGTGAGGGGCTGGCAAAGGAAGTCTGAAATTTGCTAACAGGAAGAGAAGATCACCAGCAGGATAGAAATCCCATGGGCATGGGCAAAAATTCGGTCAAGTCCACAGGCAGAATTTTTTTTCTCACCTGGGGAAACCTCAGCCCTGCTTTTAGAAGCCTTCCAAAGGACTCAGTTATGCCCACTCTGATTATCTGGGATAATCTCCTTTACTTAAATGGATTAGAGGATTTAATTATATCTGCAAAATACCTTCATAGCAACATCTAAATTAGTGTTTGGTTAAGTATCTGAACACTTTAGCCTAGCCAAGTTGACTTTTTAAAAAATTATCACCTGGTGATTTTGGAAAGTCTTAGTAAATCAATTTAAGGAAGAACAAAAAACAAAAATAAAGAAACCTGAGAGTTTTACCTGTCCTTAAATAAGTAGATCAATTTAGATTAGCCTCAGGAACCCTGAATGTAATTAAGAATTTCTCTCTAAAGTGGTCATATTAGAGTTTCTATTTAGATTTATCATAGAGAGGTTTATCTTTGGCATAATGTTTAAAATATTGAGAGAAGAGTAATGTAGGCTGGTAGAATTTTTTTTTTTTTTATTTTAAAGATTTTATTTATTTGACAGAGACACAGCGAGAGAGGGAACACAAGCAGGGGTAGTGGGAGAGGGAGAAGCAGGCTTCCTGCTGAGGAGGGAGCCCGACATGGGGCTCCATCCCGGGACCCTGGGATCATGACCTGAGTCAAAGGCAGGTGCTTAACGACTGAACCACCCAGGCACCCCGGCTGGTAGAATTCTGATTTAATATCTTTTCACACTTCTGCAATAATTGTTTAAAATATTTTTTAATTAAAGAAATTGTTTTTATTGAGGTATAATTGGACTATGATGTATTTCAGGTATACAACATAATGATTCAATATTTGTGTAGAATGCAAAATAATCACAATAGCTGCAGTTAACATCTGTTACTGTACACAGTTATAGAAATTTTTTTTCATGTGATGAGAACTTTTAAAATCTATTGTCTTAGCAGCTTTCAAATATACGCTCTACAGTATTGTTAACTATAGTCACCATCCTGTACGTTAGATCCCCAGGAAGTTTATACCTTTTGACAACCTTTAGCCATTTCGCTCCCCCTCAGCCCATACCTCTGGCAACCACTTATCTGTTCTCTGTACCTATGAGTTCGTTTTGGGTTTTTGTTGTTGTTGTTGTTGTTGTTGTTGTTATATCTATTTTAATTGAAGTAGAGTTAGTTTCAGGTAGACAACATAATGACTTGACATTTGTATACATTATGAAATGCTCACCACAGTAAGTGTAGTGACCATCTGTCACCATTCATGTTATTATATTGCTGGCTATATTTCCTGTGCTGTACTTTCCATCCGCATGACATAATTCTTCTATCCTGGGAATTTCTACCTTTTTTCCCTTTCACCTATTTTACCCATTCCACCTTCCCCCTCCCTTTTGACAACCACCAGCTTGTTTTCTCTATTTATGAGTCTATTTCTGATTTTGTTTGTTTTGTTTTTGGTATTTGTTTTGGTTTTTGTTGTAACATTGTCTTTTTCTCTTTGACTTATTTCACTTAGCATAATACCATCTAGGTCCATCCAGTTGTCACAGATGGCAAGATTTTATTCTTTTTTATGAATGAGTGATATTCCATTATAAATACATATACCACATCTTCTTTATCCATGTACTGATGGCCACTTAGCTTGCTTGCATATACTGGCTCTTGTAAATAATGCTGCAGTAAACATAGGGGTGCATACATCTTTCTGAATTTGTGTTTTTGTTTTCTTTGGGTCAATACCCAGAAATGGATTATTGGTCTCATAGTATTTCTATTTTTAATTTTTTGAGGAACCTCCATATTGTTTTCCGCAGTGGCTGCACCAGTTTGCATTCCCACCAACAGTGCACTGGGATTCTCTTTTCTCCACATCTTCACCAACACTAGTTATTTCTTGTCTTTTTTGATACTAGCCGTTCTGACTGATGTGAGGTGATGTCTCACTGTGGTTTGATTTGCATTTCCCTGGTGATTCATGGTATTGAGCATCTTTTGTCAGTTGGCCATCTTATGTCTTCTTTGGAAATATGTCTGTTCCATCCTCTGCCCATTTTTTTAATTGGGTTTTTTTGTTGTTGTATGAATTCTTTATATGTTCTAGATATTAGCCCCTTATCAGATATATCTTTTACATGTATTTTCTCCCATTCAGTAGGTTGTCTTTTCATTTTGTTGGTAGTTTCCTTTGCTATGCAAAAGCTCTTTGATTTGATATAGTCCTAGTAGTTTATTTTTTCTGATGTTACCCTTGTCAGAGGAGACAGATCCAAAAAAAATATTGCTAAAACTGGTGTCTAAGTATTTACTACTTATGGTTTCTTTTAGGAGTTTTATGGTTTCAGGTCTTACCATTTAGGTTTTTTATCCATTTTGGGGTTTTTGTTGTTGTTGTTGTTTTTTTTTTTAGTATGGTGATAGAAGTAGTTTGGTTTTATTCTTTTGTTATGTAGCTGTTTAGTGTTCCCAACACCATTTACTGAAGAGAATGTCTTTTCCCCATTGTATGGTCTTGCCTCCTTTGTGGTAGATTAATTATGTAAGTGTGGGTTTATTTCATGGCTCTTTATCCTGTTTCATTGATCTACATGTCTGTCTTTGTTCCAGTGCCATACTGTTTTGGTTACTATAGCTTTGTAGTATAGTTTAAAATCTGGGCTTGTGGTACCTTCAGCTTTGTTTTTTGTTTTTTTTTTTTTTAAAGATTTTATTTATTTATTTGATAGAGACAGAGACAGCCAGTGAGAGAGGGAACACAAGCAGGGGGAGTGGGAGAGGAAAGCAGGCTTATAGCGGAGGAGCCTGATGTTGGGGCTTGATCCCATAACGCCGGGATCACGCCCTGAGCCGAAGGCAGATGCTTAACTGCTGTGCCACCCAGGCGCCCCAGCTTTGTTGTTTTTTTAAGATTGCTTTTGCTATTGAGGGTCTTTTGCATTTTCATACAAATTTTAGAATTATTCTAGTTATGTGCAAAATACCTTGGTAATCTGATAGGGATTGCATTGAGTATAGATTGCTTTGGATAGTATGGACATTTTAACAATCCTTCCAGTCCATGAGCATAATATATCTTTTGTTTGTGTCGTCTTCAGTTCAGGAGTGTTCTTGAACTCATTTTAGGAGTATTTCTGAAACTGGACTTCCTGTTATGTGATATTGTACATTTTCTTAAAGCTTAAACTATTTTGAAACAAGATTTTCTATAATTTCCCACCCAAAGCATTCAGACAGTTGCAGTTATTTACAAACTTATTTCCCCCGGTTTTTGCTTCCTTTAAAAGTGTTTCTGTAGTAGAAGCAACCGTTTGAAAAGATTTAAAGTTTTGAGAAGTTAAACAAGGATTGAAGGTGCTAGAACAGAAGCAGCTTAGAGGGCTTGACCAAGGTTGGGCTGTCTTTGTCTACCGATACTTTATGAATCAAAAATTAACTTCCTTGCTGTTTTAATTACTACCTGAAATCAGGAGTGATTCCCTTGTTATGCCAATTTTGGTTCTTTTAAATAAGGCACTAATTTGAGGATACCAGTTGAAGCAGTTACAGATGGTTCTGCTGTACTGCTATTTCCAGATCTGTGCACACAGGTGTCATTGCTTTTTTCCCTTTGTTTCAGTCCTCTCTCTCTGTCTCTTCTTTGACGTCATCCCCACCCAGATGCCTGGAGCAGATCTTGTCCCTTCACTTTTCAAGAGGGCATTCATTATACAGATTTTTGCCCTCAATCAGGCAACTGTTTTAAAAAGGGATATATTTTGACCTTTTAAAAACAAATTTTTATTGTGGCAGAAATGCTCTTATTTCACTTTGAAATGTGGGCATTACTCTTACTTCATTTGTATTCAATGATCAATTCTTTTTCTGTCCTTTATTGGAAACATTAAGAAGCAAACTGGCACATATTTTGGGTGGAGATTTCCTGTAGGAACTCTGCAGGCCTTGCATGTCTTCCTTTTCATATTTATCAGGTAGATCTTATTTTTCTTCGAAAGATGCCCCGAAAACTTTAATGTAATTTGTTTAATAGTTGTATTTGTTAATTTTAGCTGCCCCTTCTTGCATCATGACTTTTTTGGTTTGTTTTTGGAAAGAGTTCTTATATAGAGGTTTTTTTTTTTTTTTTAAGATTTTTTATTTATTCATTTGAGAGAGAGACAGAGTACAAGAAGGGGGAGAGGCAGAGGGAGAGGGAGAAGCAGACTCCCCATTGAGCTGGGAGCCCCACATGGGGCTCAATCCCAGGACCTGGAGATTATGACCTGAGCTGAAGGCAGACGCTTAACCATCTGAGCCACCCAGGTGTCCCTATATAGAATTTTTAAAATACGGATAAGGAGGCTGAGGCACAGAGAGATTATTAAATGTCTGGTCCTCTAACACATAAATAGGTAGGTGGGAATAGAGTTGTGCCTAAGAATTACAGAATCTTTCCCTTCCTTTTTTTTCCCCCCTCCCTTAACCTCCTGTGTTCAAGTTTTTATTAATGAGCTTACTTTCTAGAAGGGGAAGATGGAGACACCTGGATGATTCAGAGGCTATTCACTTGAAGATCTTGCTGAGGTCAAAGACTTTTCCCACATGCTGGAATGCTGTCTTAGAGGACAGGTACCTTGGAACTGGCATGTGGGTTGCTTTGTCACCAAGTGCCAGTTTTTCCATGTCTGACTTTTAGCCTTTCTGTCAGTCTGGACTCAATAAAGAGATATTTCTGGCCCCAGAAGACTGAAACTTCAACAAAGAACAGCTGTTGTCCTTTCCTTTTTTTTTTTTTTTTAATTTTATTTATTTATTTGACAGAGAGAGAGAGAGACAGCCAGCGAGAGGGGGAACAGGGGGAGCAGGAGAGGAAGAAGCAGGCTCCCAGCAGAGGAGCCCGATGCGGGGCTCGATCCCAGGACCCTGGGATCACGCCCTGGGCCGAAGGCAGACGCTTAATGACTGAGCCACCCAGGTGCCCCTGTTGTCTTTTCCTTTGTGATGGTTTCAGCAGAGGCATCTTTCCATGGCTTGTATAGTAACTGGAAATTTCAGTGATAAGGTTTTGATTTAAGGTTTGGTTGAGCTCTCCTGAGAAGTAATACTCAACGTACCCAATTAATATTTGCCCCTGGATATAGAAAAGGGGCTTCTTGAACTTTGTACTATTCAGTGTGTCTTTTAATTTTTAAGACCAATGTGAAATCACGACTTGAGGGGTTGTTTGGTTGGAACACTAATAAGTAATTTTGGACCATAGACTTTTAATTTCAGGTCCTGAAACTCTGGTGTAGAGACATGAAATAGAGAGGGAAAGCCAGGATACTGCTGCTGCTACCATTCTAAGGAAGCAAGAAAATCAGAGACAAGTTTTATTATTTATTCATTCACACACACACACACACACACACACACATTATTAGGCCAGTCCTATAAGTACTTATAATGGAGGAAACTTGGTTTTTTCACTTTTTGATGGTTAATTTTATTTTCTTTGTTAACCATCTTTTTTAGACCTCATCTCGAACTATTAGTATCTAGGCTCTTGCATCACGACTAAACTTAAATTTTGTGGGCTGGCAAGAAAACATAAACTGCATGTGTAATATTATTTCCAAGGGAATTACGTTCTGTTCTGATTCATGAACAACTGGCTTTGTTTAAGTAGTGGAGTATATCTAGTCATAAGAATTAGAACCTCTTTAGTTGATTTTTGTCCCCCCCCTCTTTTTTTTTTTAAAGCAAGAGTGTTCTCACTTTGCTCAGAATTTAGGCTCAAGGTAGTTAGCCCTGAATTAGCTGTCTGAGCTGCTGAAGTAGTAACTTAATCTCATTTTGGTAAGTGAGATAAATCTACACTTGTATACATCAAGATCAATGTACTGAACTAAGCTTGATCATGAAGGTTGGGGTTGTTTCCCTGTCCTGTTAGGAGTGGATATATAGTGTGGGGTGCTATTTGCATGTATGTATGTGTAAGAGAAAGAACTTTTCTGGTGGCATTCGGAGAAATCAGGGAAGATAGTTGCTAGGCTTAAATCCCATGTCTCAAGGATTTGGCCTTTTGAATTTTTGATTTGCTTTTAAGATTACTAGTGTCTGAAATTTTATGTAATGGAAATGGAGTTCTTTATTTTTCATAAATCTCCTAAAATGTTCATAAATCTCCTTAAATCCCATGTCTCAAGGATTTGGCCTTTTGAATTTTTGATTTGCTTTTAAGATTACTAGTGTCTGAAATTTTATGTAATGGAAATGGAGTTGTCTTTATTTTTCATAAATCTCCTAAAATGTTCATAAATCTCCTTAAATCCCATGTCTCAAGGATTTGGCCTTTTGAATTTTTGATTTGCTTTTAAAGATTACTAGTGTCTGAAATTTTATGTAATGGAAATGGAGTTGTCTTTATTTTTCACAAATCTCCTAAAATGTTTTGGGAAATGTGAGTTTTTGGTTTGATAGTCCTTAGAATTACCTCTGTTTCTGTAAAAAAAAAAAAAAATGGGCCTCAAAATTAGAAGATGAATCCTTTTTTCTTACCTGCTTTTTCTTTTTCTTTTCTCTTTGACTAAAGTTTTCTTTTTCTGTATTCATTTTTGGGAATCTGACCCCTTTTAACTATTACCTTTTTGGAAAAGAAAGCCAGCTTTACTGACTTCCCTGAGGTAGTAATTTCTCTTTTCTTTATTTGTGCTATTCTTACAGTGTCTATCATGTTCTGTTCTGTGACTACATTATTGAGGGCCTGTATATATGTTAATACAAAGAGACAGAGCTCCTTTCTTGTTTCACTATCTAACCATCCCACATTTCTTCCATTTTTATCTTTCTATCACCTGTGTATTCAGACCTTTCATCAAACAGATGGAGATTTTAGTTTCTTATACACTTATTAGTGATACTGCAAGTATTATTATTTTTTATCCATTTCTTCTGTGTGTTTGTAATGTGTTTACAATTGTGCCTATAATTTTCCTTCTGTAAAAGTATAAGTAAATTCATATCTATAGAATATTTTTATATAATTTAAGTACTCCAATGGGATTATTTTTTGATCTGTAGGTTAAATAGAAGTATAGATAACTTCCTACCTTATTTGTCACAATGAAATACCAATTATAACTTTTATTTTTACATTTTAACATCTCTGAACCTGGGATACATGTATGAAGAATGGCATGGTATAGCTTAGTATAATTCTTTTTCGTCTTAGTGATACATAAAGTAATGGTTTATCTTCTGTCCTTGGTGAATTGATATTGAAGATGCATGCAAAGAGAGTGAATAAAATTGTTTCAGAGAATGTGGAAGTGGAAGAAAGTATTTCCAAATTAACTTTATTTTCCAATGTACCCCATTTTAAATGTGTGTGTAAACAAATGAATATATTTACTACTATAATTAGATGTTTGACTCTTTTACCTACTTCTGTTTATTTATGTAGGTTGACCTGAAATTTTTTTTTGGACCTTTTTATTGGGAAAATGGGCTTTATGTTAGTGATTGCTTCATATTGGTATCACAATATATTTAGCCATGCACACAGTATAACCTAAAAATGTAAACCTACATATTTAGTCTTCATATTTATAAGTTTTTTGGAAAGAAATGCCAAATTGATATTCAGTTTAAGGTCTTCAGATATCTTCTATCTAAAAATTATTAAGTTGTATATAGCTTTGGCATAAACTATTATACAATTCATGGGGAAAATGGTTCCTCAGAGAAGAATTTCCTTACTTGTAAATTCATGGTTATGTATTTTTGGCCCATGAAGTTCAGTGTCAGAAAATAGGGTCTTCGCGTAGTTTGAGTAGAAGAGAAGTGACTGCTGCTGCAGGGATTGTATTTCTTGCTTGAGGAAGAATGGGTAGTGTTTAAAAATAAATAAATAAATAAATAAATAAAAAGAAAGGAAGATACTAAGAATATGATAACTGAAGTTGACTGGTTCTTTATCTGATCCTGCTTGCTTCAGCTTGCTTTCTGAGGAAGCTGCTTGTTTCTTTCTTCTTCCTCCTTGATGAATTTCACTGATTTCATTTAAAAGAATAATAAATTATACAGCTTTGTATAGTCAATTCTATTAGGTCATTTTGCCAAAATATCCTGTGGGCACAGCACCTTGTAATTTGTTATAGGAATTTTTGTTTAGTGGTTACCTTAAGTTTTTACATAAAGGGGCAAGCATTAGATTTCTATAGAATTATTCTATATGCAGATTTTTTTCCCTACAATATTGTCCCAAGAGCTACTGTTTGATGCCAAAGTGAAATATGACTCATGAACAATGAAATAGGTAAGAAGTTGCTCACTGTTGATAGGAGTAAGCTTAATTTTTTTCCCCACAAATTTACCCAAGTCTTACTTAAAACCTTGCAACTATAAGACATTTCAGTTAGTGTCATTGTTGATCTAAAATTTTTCTAATTTATTGTGTCATAACCAACAAAGATAGAAAAGATAATTGGGAACAGTCATTTAGAGATTGGCCTGTTTTTGCATTTGAACATTATCTGTGTTCTCTACTGTTTGATATATGCCAAAGATGCATGGATCTATTTTATACATTCCCTTTAGGAATCTGTAGACATCACAGAACATATAAAATATGCCCAGGGAGATGTCAACAGACCCACGTTTTTTTTTTTTTTGTTTTTTTTTTAAAGATTTTGTTTATTTATTCGACAGAGATAGAAACAGCCAGAGAGAGGGAACACAAGCAGGGGGAGTGGGAGAGGAAGAAGCAGGCTCATAGCAGAGGAGCCTGACGCGGGGCTCGATCCCATAACGCGGGAATCACGCCCTGAGCCGAAGGCAGACGCTTAACCGCTGTGCCACCCAGGCACCCCAACAGACCCACGTTTTTATCCTGGATCTCCCACTTACATACTCTGTGATTGTGAGGAAGTCGTTTTTATTCTCTGTTTTTCATTTCTCTTTATCTTATAGAATGGGAATAATAAATTTTGTCATTCTTACCTTTCATTATTTTCACAATGACTTTTTAAAACCCTGGTTCGAAATACTGAAACGTCAGAAAATATTAAAGTACAAATTGAAATGGTGCTTGCATTCAAGAAATAAACCTTTTGTCTTAGATTCTGAAAGTAAAATTTAGATCCCAAAGACAGTATGGATGTTGCTGGCCATTAGAAGTTAAGTATTTGGAGGATAATACTAACTTCAGTGAAATTGATTAATTTTTAAAAGGGAAAACTGCCTGTTATTATAAAAAGCAATAACGAACCACCGGGGCTTCATGCTATGTAGGAATATTGAGCATGGCAACTTTGCGTCTCTAACTGCTGAGCAGTATTGGAAATGGAGTGATGTTTATAGAGCTGTATATTCTGGTTCATTATTGCTTTTAGATTGCACCATTTGAGGTACGTTTTGGTAGATTTGGAATGAGAAAAAAATTAGGCTCTAATTAGGAAGAGTTATTATTTTCACATTTGGGACCATTGTTTCAAGTTCTTTCTCATTAATTAGAATTCTGTATTCTACAGAATGATTGACGCTCTTGATGTTTTTCTGCTTTTGTTATGGACAACTTGGATCCAAGAAATGGAGTGGGGGGTGGGTAAAGGAGTAGTCAGTTATAAGGTGGGTATTATAAAATTAAATGAATTATGAAATCACAGCTACTTAAATGAAAAAGGGGAGGTGCTGACCTTCTCTTTTCCTTTGTATTTAATAGTTTTTTCCCCTTGCTTCAAGAAATGATAAATTTTAGACAAAAATTTTCCTTGAAACTTACCTTAAGGTACAATGGTGTAATCTAATATGAAAACACACCTTTTGAGAGTGGAAAATCTGAAATTACTAATTTTTAGTGCCTGTGCAGAATTTGTGTTACACCTTTTCCTTCTCTAATCCTGTGCTTTTATGTTTTGTCTATGTCTATGAATAACATTATTTCCTGAATATTGTCCTTATTAATTCTTTCTAACTTTCTCTTTCACATTTTCTTCCTGGATTTGCTGTTTTCTTCAGTCTCACCTCAAGGTCAGTATGCTTGTACTAAAACAAAGATAAGAGCATGTATACTAACATTATCTTGAGCTCTAATGAGGAACTGAAATGATAACACTTACTCCAGGAAAGATATGTCTAGAAATCTAGTTACGAGTGCATAAAATGTCAGAAGTTTTAGATTTACCCAAAGAGTGGATTCAAAGTTCTATGCTTCAAAAGATAAAGCAGTCAGAAAGCAAGAATCAGACTGAGCAGGTTTTGACTGAGAGCGAAATGAAGATGAAAGGAATCACCAGGGGAATGAGAAGAAAAATTGTTTTAATTAAAATTTCATCAGAGATAGAAAATGCAGCATGAACGTTGGAGGGAAAGTTGCCATGGTCTGTGGATTTTTAGAAGAATCTTTTTTTTTTTAAATTTTTTTTATTATGTTAGTCACCATACAGTACATCCCTGGTTTCTGATGTAAAGTTAGATGAATCTTGAAATTACTTTACGTCTACAAACCTATACATCCTTGAAATTTTGGTTTTATTTTGTGATTCTACTGAATGGTAGAAAAAGTGATAACTGAAACAGCCATGCTACTTAGATTTATATGTGCCAGAGGCACTATGGTAGAACCTTTACATATTTTATTTCAATTGATCTTCCCATCAAGTATGTAGAGAGATTTATTATTTCCACTCTTTAGGTGAATAATACAAGTTCCAAGCCCATTAAGTAATTTGTCCATCTTTATTAGGAAGAGAGACAGAGCACAATTGGAAACCTGAATTTTTTTTCAAGAGGGAGGAGGAGGGGCAGAGGGAGAGAGAAATAAATCCCAAGAAGGTTCCACAGCCAGTGTGGAGCCTGATGTAGGTTTTGATCTCACAACCCTGAGATCATGACCTGAGTCGAAATCAAGAGTCAGACACTTAACTGACTGAGCCACCCAGGTCCCCCCCAAACCTGAATTTCAGAAGTTATTTCTTTCGTGTGTGAGCATGGAAATGTAAATGAAGGCAATAGAATTTCTGAGACAGTTCCGAAAATGATATGGTTAACACTGTATGCACTTTACCTAGCTGCTCTTTTCTAACATCATATATATTACTGTTTATGAAAGCACCTGTCTTCTTTGAGTCTCACAGACAGTGTATGGGTTACACAGGACAGATGATTATTCTGATGAGGAAAGAAGATTAGGGAACTTGATTTCTCTAGGGTCAACCAACTAGTAAGTGGTGGAACTTAGATTTGAAGCCAGATCTTCTCATTTCAACCTCAGGACTTCATGTATTCTCTGTATTCTGTTGTCAGAATTAGAGTATGAGCTATGGAGTCCCAGATGGCTTGTATTTTCTTAGGTAGATTTTTCATCTGTAGTGTTTTCATCTGTAAAATTGGGATACTTATCTAATATAAAGAGTTGTTGTAAACGGTGAATGAGTTCATATGAATAGCACTTAGAACAGTATCTGGTACAGGGTAAACAATCAATATAGAGAGCTATTATGATGCTCCTTTTTGCCCTTTTCATGGAGTCCTATTTTATCTGGCATATGATAGCATGATGTGATATATTTCAGGTTCTTTAAAATACTATACTGTTCTTAATTGATTGTTACCATTGTTAATAGAAAGTGCAAAGTAGAATCCCAGTGCAAAGTTGTGTATGTGTAGAAAATGTGAAAAGGAGGTAGGTTTCTTCTGTAATGGTATTTTAAGACTCCACTTATCTTTTCAGGTGCCACTTTCTATTATGGGTAGAAAGCTAAGATGTTGAGGCGTTTTAGGAAAAAGTTTCTCTTTCTCATTTCTACTCCCTGGTATTTCTTCTCATTGTTTAAATTGATGACCTAAATGATAGCTCTGAAAAAGTCACATTACATTTGACTCATTTAAGAATAAAACAATTTGTGTGGGTTGTAAATATAGTAAAAAGCAAAATTAGCCCTTCTTTCATATTTACTTTTACTGATCTAATTTATGAAGAGGTGTCTTCAGTCAGATTTACACTCTGCTCTTCCTTCTCTCTTAGATGACCTCCCCTCCTTTGCCTGGTAAATCGAGCTTTAGGGTAATCACAGTCCTGGGTTTATGTTTTCACTCATGTTAACCTTCCTTTTGTTTCAGTGAAACTCATGTTCCAGCTCTTTTTCAAGGCCAAATTTTCCTATTCTCTTTTATTCCTTGCCTCTTTTCAGTTTTTAAACCCTTGCTCCATAAATGAAGTTCTCCTTATTTGTATTCTCTTCCTTTCCACAGATTTCTCCCAGACATAAAACATATACTAGTTTCCCCCATCCTTAAAAAGAAAATGGAAGTAATCCTTCTCAGTATCTTTTCCTTGGCCTCAATTCAATACAGTATCTTATTTTTACCTTTTTTTTTTCTGCTGGACTTGCACAGTTTTTGAAAAAATCATTTATGCTCCCTGACTCCACTTCCACACTTCTGTTTTCCAAATGCAATCTGGATTCTTCTCTCACTGCTGTGCTAAATGGCTTCAGTGATATGCTGTTGCCAAATTTAGTGACTTTGTCTGTCTTGGGTCTGTTCACCTCTCTGGGGTGTTAGATATTGTTGATTATCTCTTTTTCTTTTAGAAAGTCTTCTTTTGTAGTTTATGTGACACTGTTTTCTGCTAGCTCTCTTAACACCTCGTTGACGTTTTTAGTCTATCTTGCTTTTCTTCTTCCTTTTTTTTTTTTTTTAAGATTTTTACCTATTCATTTGAGAAAGTGAGAGGGAGAGAGCACAAGTGGGAAAGGAGGAGAGAGAGAGAGAGAGAGAGAGAGAGAGAGAGAGAGAGAGAGAGAGAGGCAGACTCCCCGCTGAGCAGGCTGAGCAGGGAGGCTGATGCAGGGTTAATCCCAGGACCCTGGGATCATGACCTGAGCTTCGGGCAGATGCTTAACCAATTAAGCCGCCCAGCCACCCCTGCTTTTCTGCTTTTTACATGTTCCTTAACCCTTGGGCTTTTTCATATTCTTGTAAAAAATTTCATTTTCATTTACATTATTGGTTACCTGCCTTATTACTACCAACGACTCAGTTTTATTTGTTTTAAGTTTTTATGGAACTTCTTTTTCAAACCATACTTATTACAGAACAAATCTTACATTGTTTGCAATAAAAATAGCAAGCACAAATACTGCATTTAAAAAGGATTTTCCCATTTTCTACTGTAAACGTTTTCTCCACGTAGTATAGTAAAGCAGTGTGGGTAACACTTAAGTAATTCCAAGTATGGCACAGTCTGAACATAGTTCAGCTTCAGTAACCAGATATCGTGAAGTCTTGTGTTTGGAGAACTTTCATATCTAACTTAAGCATCAAGTGGACATATTTTTATCGGGAGGTTTTACCACTTTTTTCTTTTATATAATAGGTTTTGATCTAAATATCTCTAAACAAAACCCTGCTCCAGAAGAATTTTTCTGTGGAAGTCATTGTTGTATGCATAATTCTCTGAGTTACAAGTTATGCTAATTAAAATATTGTTAGCTGGATCATTTTAGTAGTTTTTACTCCAGCAGTAAATGCCATTAAACTATACTTATTTCTAAATAAGTTTATTTTCCAAGGAATACAAAATAAAACAGGTTTTGTTTTTCCGGTGGCAAAGATCATTTTGGTGTAGTGTGTAAAAAAGTCTTTCTTTGTTTCAGATTGGAATTTAATGCAGTATTTTTTTCTATATAGAAGCATTTCACCATTTTAATTATGGTTTTGCCAAGTCCAATTGAGCAGATCATCAAGAGAGTATTGATGGTTTAAGATTGGATTGGATATTTGGATAACTTCATTATGGGACCTTGGGCAAGATACTTAACTCTTAAGTGTTTGCTTTAACCACCTGTTTTGTGTTAATAGTGACAGTTAAGTGTAGTGTTGTTTTTTAAGCATTTCTAGTTTGGACAGATTTATTTGTTTTCTCTCTTCCTCTCTTGTTCTCTCCTGCTTTCCTCAATCCCTGTTTCCATTTAGTATACAAAGCAGAGAGATTTTTATTTAGAGTGATGTTGACTGAAGATTCGTTCTCTATCTTTAAACATATTTACATGTCTGTAGTTACTATTCAATGACATTATCCCCACAGAAGGAATGCAAAGAAATGATTCCATGAATAGATGAAAATATATGATTTGATTCAGAATCATCATTACTTTTTATTTAGTAGCACCTGTGGCTAAAGGCAAGACATTCAATAGGTGAAGCCTATAAATATCATCTCTTTTACTCTCTGGTCTGCACAAATTGAGCTCAATATTATTATTACCCCTATTTTGTTTAGCAGTGCTTCTTGCAGACTTGTCTTCAAAGTAAATCTGTGGGATACTTTCTATCAACTGCATTTAGACCAGAGTCCCTATATTGTTACATAATAAAAGTTAAATACTTTATATCTTGCTCAGATGCATCCCTGTTGTTACAATTTCTTTTATCTAATTTGGTGAAAGAGTTCTACATTGATTTCTAAAATCTAACTCAGTCAACACGCCATTTCTCTGATTGCACATCTTAGAATTGTTTTTTTTGTTCATTATTCTCTGACACTAGGCACTAAAACCTCATAAGATATCATTTACAAAAAGAGGTATAACTATATTTTGAAGCCTTCATTCTTTTCTTCTTTGTTTTTAGCTGAAGTGTTCAGGATTTTATAGGCTCAAAAGCATTTCTCACCTTGTGTGATCTATTTACAAGGAGTTTGATTTATAGACAAGAGTTTATAATCTAGGAGAATGATCTGTTTTTAATTGCATTTTTTGCTTCTACTTGTCATTCTTTTGGCTTTCTTAAGCAACATCATTGTTCAAGAGTGTATTTCCTTATTTTATTCCTTTCAAGCAACACTATTGCCTAGTCTTTTTGTAATGGGTCATGCAAGCACAGTGTAGCTACACCTCCATTAACCAACTTCTCCTGAAATATAGTGTTATTGTTTTGAATGATTCATTGGTAGAAAAAAATGTATGAACACATACTTGTACTGATCTACCTAACTATTCTACTGAAAAGTATTGAGTTTTGGGGCATCATGCATTGAGAAGTGGTAAATGTAGTTTTTTTTTTAGTTGCAGCTGTAGACAATTACCTGGGATTCTATTCTGTACATGAGCTAAAGATGGCAAATTCAATAGAGAAGGGAAGAAAGTCTAAATTTACAGTTAGTTAAAATTTGAATTTGTATATGATTGCCAGATTTAGCAAATACGCATATGAGGAATCAATTAAATTTGTATTTCAGATGAACAATGACTGCTTTTTTAGTATTAATGTGTTGTAAATACTGGGACGTACTTATACTAAAACATTGTCACATATCTGAAATAAAAATTTGAATGGACTTTCAATATTTTATCGGATAAACCTCATCCCTCCCAATCTCATTCTTTATCTCACTTCAGATCATAACAACGGTATGAAGTGGATGATATTTTCCTGTTTTACAGATGAGAAAATTGAGGTTCAGAGGAGTTAGTGGACGTACTCAGGGTCATTGCTACGATATGGTAGTCTTTAGTACAAATTCACTTTCTCTGATTTCATGTTTACTGCATACCTTAACTTTTCTCTGTTCCTTGTTTTGTAAGTCTTTGTGAGGTCCAGACACAATATGTAGATTATAATACATTTTTAAATACATGTTGTTACCTCCTCAGAGTATGGGAGTCAGAAGTTGTGTTAATTGTGTTATCCTTTGGTGAGAATTGCCACTCTTTTACCATTTCTAGCCCGCTGTATGAGATATTCCTTCAGTAGTGACTGGATTATTTCCAGGTGTTGCCCCGATGATTCATACAACACTTTCAGCCTTGCTTAAGAAACGCTCCACAACAACTTATATTTTAGATATTATGATTTATTTGGTAAGGTAATTTAGACCATGCTTCTCAAATTTTAATGGCATACAAATTGCATTGGAGTTTGTTAAAATGTCATTTTGATGTGGTGGGTTTGGATAGGGCCTGGGCTTTTACATTTCTGACAGCTGTCAGGCAGTGCTGCTGATCTATGGAGTATGCTTTGACTGGCATGGCATTAGAACACTGGCTATGAATGAACATTTTTGTAATTGATTTTTATCCTTTTAAAAATTTTTTCACATTTAACATTATCTCTGTTGATTTCTCTGTATCAGTTCATATTTGAACTTATAAAAATCCATTTTCCATTGATTTCAAGATAGCAGTGCCACCCTTTGCCTCTGTTAAAGACCCTCTGGGGTGTCATACTGGCATGGGTACAGAGGCAAGTGAAACTCTTCAGGATACTAGAGCAAAAGCATTTTATTCATTGGTATCGGTTACCTTGTCACACTTAACATGTGGAGCAGTATAATGGAGTAACAGGGAATTGAGAGTGAAGCAAGGGGGAAGGAGTGGGTCACAAAACTTCAAGACAGTCGGCTCGGCTGGGTACAGGTTACACTTTTGCAGAAACCTTCCTTCCATCCTCCAGTTTCTGTTATCTGTATGACTTCAAGGTCTCAGAATTTGAAATCGTAGAGTGGGAGGTAAAGATCAGGAAATCAGAGGTCTTAATGGGCAGCTCTAAGGTGATTTGGTTTATTTGCATACACATTGATATTATGCTCTCTTTAAAAAAAATTAAGCTGAGGTGTTTCTCCATTGTTGGTGTTCGGTTGTTTATGTTGGTGTTTGTCAGTGAAGATGATACAAGTCTAATGAAATGGAAGAACTTGACCTTTGTCGTAGATAGGAAGAAATGTATCTGCTTAAATTGTCTTCACTTGTTTTCCTTAAGATAGGATTATTTTGTTTCTGTTGTATTGGGATATTTGACCCCACTGGCCACGAAAGACATTGTTAAGTTGCTGTAGCTAGCTGTTTGGTCTAGGTTTTAAGCATTTCAGTGTCAGTTATGAGTTTCTAAATTAAAAAAATCACTTAAGTTTGTTAAACTTAACTATTTTGAAAGTTGTAGCAAAAATTTATTTCCTTCGTATGTGATCTTTTGAGATGTAAAAAGGAGAGTTCTTTGCAGATGACTTTCTAAGAGAGCTAAAAGCAAGGAATAATGGGTTTGGAGAAGTGGTCATGATGATTTAGTTTGGAGATGATCAAAAAAACTTCTATAGAATGTGTTGTGAGACGAATAGTCAGCACAGGCTATTATTACCTTATTTAAAGGAGGTTGGTTAGTATAAAGTATATTAGCTTTGTCTGTTCTCTTTACCAGTTCAGTTTATCGATGTAACTTCAGAGCAAAGTCAAATTGATTCTTTTTTTACATTACTGTAAATGCTGAATTGTGCCTCTGTCTCCCAAATTATGATTCCCCTTCAGTGTGTTTTCCTAAATTTTGGAAATCTGATTATGTCACTTCCCTACATAAAGTCTTACAGATTCGGGATAAACTTCCAATTCCTTGCTTAGTATAATGATTTGATTTTGTTTATTTTAGCTTCCTTTTTCTCTCCACTGCACCAATTTTAAGCTGTAGTCATACTGAGTGTGGTTTTCCCCCAGTATGACACATTCTCCTTTTCATCAGGGCTTTATTTGTACAGTTCTCTTTGCCTAGTACTATATTCTCTGCTTAGTAACCTGGAGTAATCACTTGAGAAAGTTCCTGTATGGGGGCACCTGGGTGGCTCAGTTGGTTAAGCATCTGCCTTCGGCTCAGGTCATAATCCCTGGGTCCTGGAATCGAGCCCCATGCAGCTCTCCCTCTGCAGCTCTCCCTGCCTGTGCTCTCTCTCTCTGTCAAATAAATAAAATCTTAAAAAAGAAAAAAAAAAGAAAGAAAGAAAGTTCCTGTATGACTTTTCAGAAAGTTTTTCCTGATTATCACCATCATGCCCACCTCCAGTTTAGGTTGGGTCCCTTTCCTGTATACTCTTGTAGCGCTCAGTATATACTGTATTTGCTTGGATGCCTGGGAGGTATTTGAGAACAAGAATTATTTTTATTCGTGGTCTTATATCCCTAGTGTTTGACAGCTGATTGTGTTGTTTAACTAAATATTAATTGATTTAATGAGTAATGAAAATGTCAAGAACTTAACAGAATATTTAAGCTTAGAGAAACATAGATCATCTAACATTCCACAGCCCATTTCCTCCCAGGCAATGCCTTAGACATATTTTTTTAATTCATTGGTAATTTGGGTTCTGCCCTTTGGTGAGATTAGTTTTTACCTGTGACCTAGCATTTGGTTTAGTTTTTTGGCAACTGTATGGCCTTGAGGTAATTTCTTTTTCTTTTTCTTTTTTTTTTTTTTTTAAGATTTTTTATTTATTTGAGAGAGAGCAGAGCAAGCAAGAACACTAGTGAGGCAGGGAGGAGGAGAGGGAGGAGCAGGCTTCCTGCTGAGCAGGGAGCCCCATGCTGACTCCATCCCAGGACCCTGGGATCATGACCTGAGCCAAAGGCTAACTGAGCCACCCAAGTGCCGTGAGGTAGTCTTATAGATGTAGAATTATTCCCTGATTCTTTCTGCCTGAGCCTTTGCCTCCTTTTTTGGGCTGTCTGCATAAAGTTAAAAGTTAAAATGCCTTACATTTGTTTAGTTTCTAATAGTTCACAGTACACTTTCACACCTACCATCCAATGTAAATGAAGAGATGAATGTATGGAAGAACTAAAGGCTTATTTATTATACTCATCATTTCAAGTGGAGGGAAAGTGTAGTTTTTTAAAAGGCAGACCTGCATAGAAATGCTCCCAGTCTTAGGGCTGAAGCTCGCTTTCTGAAGAGTTCAGTTGAGAAAAATGAAATGAGTCAATATGAGAATGCCAAGAAATGCTGCTCTTCTGGAAACATATTCATTCATTTCGTGGTTATGATCTCATTGTTATCAAGTATTACTCCTGTAATTGCTGTGGACCAATGAGAAAAGAAGGAGGCTTTTATTTCAAGCAAAGTTCAAATGATGTTATGATGCACCGTAGGAAGCAAACTTGTCTTTACCGCTTTGACAAAGAAAAGTTTTGGGACAATATAATCTTCTTATGTCTTAAAAGCACTTGGACCATAGTAGTAATTATTGTACATGCACTGTGAGCAGTGATTCGCCTGCATATTAAATCAATATTGGCAATTTGAATTTCACTGTATATTTTAGTTTTTCTTATATTTCTAACTCTAGACTCAATATTTGTGTATTTTAATTATAATTTATGAACAGAGAATCTAGAAAATATTTTAGTTTACATGTATGCCATAATAGACCATATTGTAGTTCAGGTGCAGACCCCTGTCATGGGGTTGAAGTGGTTCCGCTTGGGGGAGTGCTGGAAAGCTTTGCCAGGTTGCTGCCATTTGAACTTCATCTTGAAGGATGAGTACTTGTGTGCTAGGCAGATACAGGGTAATGACATTAAGACATCTGAAGAACCCAAAACAAAAACACTCCAAAACAAAAAACTTACTGCAGGAGGGAGTAGAAATATTGACATATATAATAGAAATATAGATGATTGTTAAGGGCCTTTGGTGCTAATTAAGGGAGTTTGGATTTTATTATGAGTCACTATGTCTCTAACAAAAGTAAAAGCAGAGGAATGTAAACTAAACTTTTATAGTTCACTTGTGGCATACTGAATTTTTATAAATTATCATGTTTTGTGTACAGTCAGAACTCTGTTGGTTAAAGACCCCTTGGAAGAGGAATTTAAATGTTTTCGTAATGAAAATACGACATAAATTTTCACATTCATAAATTACAATTTTTATTTATTTTTTTGTCTTCCTTTCTTCCCTAGGCCCATCCTTTATTAATGAAATTAGAAACCTTAAACTTGATTCTTTCCTTCCATTTCAGTAGAATGCTTTAGTGATTAATGATCTTCTACCCAATTGATTTAATAATTTTCCTGTATTTTACCCTAAATTTATGAGGAGAACCACTTATGGAGTTTGCTGATCCCTAGCTTTTATTTGCACCGGACAAAAACTGTTATCATTATCTACTTAATATATCTGCTTTTTATTAATGCTATATTAATGCCTTGATTCTTATAGTAGCCTCCAGCTATTACCTCTTCATGTGCATGTTACAGAGAAATTTCCAAATTAAATTAGTTTTTAAGCTGAGCCCTGTGAAACCACCAAGTAAAAAGTACGAGTGGTGTGCTCTTTCTGCACACCCAACTTGGTATACTGTTGTGTGGTATGATTAAACTGTAGCATTCACGGCGCTCATAATTGACAGAGCCTTGGGGCATTGAAAGTAAATTCCTTAATATCTACAAAGCACTTTTCAGATAAAGAGGGAAACAAGAGAGCAGGAAGTAAAAAGCTACATGTGTTTCATCATTCTGTTCATGCTAGAATGTTACTTTTCCAAGTCTTGGGGCCAGCAACCTCCTAGGTCTGACTTCCACCAAGAAGGGTTGGATCTCTGATTCTGTGAGGCCTAAGGCACAGAAACAGAAAATTATGAAAGGGAGAAGAAAATAAAGTAGGAGTGTTGGGGAAGAAGAATAAAATTGAAAAGGGAAGAATAAAATTGAAAAGAAAAAATAGAGGTGAGGCATGAGGACATATAAGTTTATTTCTCTTAGTACCAAAATTTTACTCAAAAGTCTAAGGTTATATGTCTTGTTTTAGACAATGATAGAAATTAAGATAATGCATATAATAAATGGATGCTCTCCATAAAATGCTTGTGCTTTCCTGTGTCATTATCACCAAATCAAGGAGAAATCCAGAGTGAGCCACACGGACCAGTTTTCTTTAAAGAATGAAAACAAATGACAGTATATTTATTCTGCCACAGATCCAAAAAGTCAAGTCATTATTTTAAGGCAGGAATTTTCTTTGGTTCTGTTTCTCTAGCACATATTCAGATTTCTTGGCACAGTACAACCATAGCATTATGTCATATCCTCGGTCTGTTTTTTTTCGGACTTTATAAATTGATTTTGAATATACCAACAGTGCTGGGTTCTTATCTTTATAGAGTTTGATTAACAGGCATTACCATTGTAGTAAAACAACTCCATAAGTTATACTAAGAAATGTGAGAATAGGTTCTCTCATTTTCTTTTCTTCTGTTCTTGTGCCATTCTAAGCAGTGTCTTTTCTTAGATTTGGGGGATTGTGTGCCTTTCTGGCCAGCATAAAACTTCCCTCTTTCCTGTGCATTTAAGTATGTGGAGTTAATGGTTATCTATTGGAATTCTACACGTCCGCTGAGTGCTGCTGCAAAAGACAGTGCAGCTCTGACCACCACTTCCTATCCTGTACTGCCTCTGCACTGACATGCTGCATAGTACTTGGGAAAAAAAGTCACACAACTGTCCTGACAGGCCTTGCTTCAGATTTATGGCCACATATTTCAAATGTGCTCCCAATTAAACAGGCAATTCTAATCCAAATGCCTATTAAATTTGATTTTGCATTTTCAGAGATGCTTATATCCTACTCTCTCTTCTCTTGTCAAATCCCCAAAATCCCTCCCCCCTCCCCGCACCTCAAAGCTGCTGACTTCACTTCATATTACATTGAGAAATCAGGATCAGGTGCTACCCACCGCATCTTCCTAGCATCAGATCTACCAGCTTAAGTGCATCTGTACCGGTGTTCGCATGTTCTTTTACAGTGCTGTCACTGTTCTAAGTTCAACTCTCCTACTTTTTCTCTTAATCCTATCCTAGTCCCCCAGTTCAAGGATGGTGCTTTCCTTTATTTTAAAAAATTTGCTCTCTCCTAGTGCATTATCCTAAGCATGCTTTAACATTTCCACCCTCCATCTTTGAAAGTCCTTCCCTTGATAGGATAGTCCTTTCTAGCTGGCAAGCCCTTTTTCTCTTTTCCTGCTCGGTAAATCTTGTTAAAAAATCGACTGTATATAATTGCCATCTGCATTTTCTCACTTTCTTCAAGTTAATCAGGTCAGGCTTTTAATGTTTTATCTATTTTTTAATATATTTTTATCAATTCCTTGAAACTGCTTTTGTGCCAGGGTTTTAGGTGGTGTATTTCTAGGTGCCAGGTCCACAAGTCACTTTTTGTCACCTTACTTTTCCTTTCAGCATCATTCTACACACTCCCTTCCTTGAAACGCTATTTTCTTTTGGCATTTCTGACAGCAGATTCTACTTATTTTCACTGTCCTTCACTTGTCATTTCTTCTCTGTTGTCATTTCTGGCTCTCCCATATTCCCCTAGACTTCAGAGGGCTCCATCTTCAGCCCTGTTGTATTTTTTACATATACATTTCTCAGAAAATGTCTTCAAGTCTCATGACTTTCAATATTAATCATATATTTATGGCTCCCATCTATTGTGTATATGGGACATATCCGTCGTGTATATACATATGTGTGTACACACACACATGCACACACACCTAAGGAGCTCCAGAATAATATACTGTGGAGATACTTTCTCCGTGATGTCTTTTTTTTTTTTTTTAGATTTTATTTATTTATTTGACAGAGAGACAGCCAGTGAGAGAGGGAACACAAGCAGGGGGAGTAGGAGAGGAAGAAGCAGGCTCCCAGCGGAGGAACCTGATGTGGGGCTCCATCCCAGGACTCTGGGATCACTCCCTGAGCCGAAGGCAGACGCTTAACGACTGAGCCACCCAGGCGCCCCTCTCCATGATGTCTTTAATTAGGTATTAGACCTCACTTTGCCCAGAACAGATCTCTTCATCTTGCCCATCCTTTTCAAAACATCTTCCCCAATGTTCCCCAGTTCAATAAATGGTATCACCATTCACACATTGCTCAGGTAATAAATCACCAACTAATTCCTGAATCTTCTCTCCTCTCACTCCCCACATTAAATCTATAAGTGAGTCCTATCACACATCACAAGTATTATCTGAAATTCAGTCATTTCTCTCCATGCTCTCCTGTGAGGCATTATCTCTTGCTCAAACTGACAGAGTAGCTTTCTAACTTGTACCTTTGCTTCTACATTTTGCTCCTCTACTAGTCTCTTCTCCATAGCAGCCAGACTGAACTCTTAAAACTTTACAGTAAATGCTATCTCTCCTTGCTTAAGACCTTGCCGTGTTCTCCCCTTATACTCAGAATAAAACCCAAACTCCTTACCATGGTTTATGAGGCTGTGCATCATCTGACTTCTTGCTGCCTTTGTGACCCCACCACTTACTACTTCCCCTTTGCTATACACCACCATATCACTTAAAAAAAAAAAAAAGAGCCAAGCTTTTGCTATCCTCAGAGCATTTGTACTTATGTTCTACCTCTTTCCCCAGTTCTTTACATGGCTCATTTTTCACATCCTCCATGACAGTTCCTTAGTGATGTCTACCCTTACTACTGTAGCTCAATAAACTAGCTCAATAAATTTTATCTATTCATGTATTCAGTATCTCTGTTACATGGCTCAGTTTTGTTTTCCCCATAGCACCTGATGCTGTGCCATGAGATGCTTCTTTAGTTGTTTATATTATTTTGCCTCTTTCAAAAATAAGTTCCATGAGGACAGCAAGATCATATTCTGTTCTCTTCCTTAAAACTGTGGAGCCCTTTGTTGGCATTCAGTAAGTATTTGCTAAATAGATAAGGGAAGGTTAACTTTTTTCTGAAAAATTTGACAGTTGGACTTAGAATGAATGCTGGTTTATTTTTTTTTTTTAAGTATATGTGCTGCTGAAGCAAACACAAGGGTTTTTTCCCCTTAGATTTATTTATTTATTTGAGAGAGAGAGAAAACACAAATGGGGGGAGGGGCAGAGGGAGAGAAACAGAGAGAATCTCAAGCGCACTCCGCACTGAGCGTAGAGCCCATCTTGGGGCTTGATCCCACCATGCATGAGATCATGACCTGAGCCGAGATCACCAGTCAGATGGTCAACCAACTGAGCCATCCAGGTGTTCCAAAATGCATTACTGGTTTTAAATTATAGACAAATGTGTAGCTTTACCTTAGTTGATAGGAACTTGAATTTTTATTAGGTTATTTTTAATTAGTTTTTATGAAATATTCTTTTGTACTTGATGATACCAAGGAGTTGCTTCTTTAGGAAGCAAAAGGCAGGGCGCCTGAGTGGTTCAGTTGGTTAAGTGTCTGACTCTTGGTTTCGGCTCAGGTCATGATCTTAGAATTGTGGGATCAAGCCCAGGATCGGGTTCCCTGCTCAGCTGGGAGTCTGCTTGAGATTCTTATTCCTTCTCCCTCTACCCCCTTCCAAATAAATAAATAAGTCTTAAAAAAAAAAATAAACCAGAAGGCTTTTCAGTGACCTACAAAGCTCTGCGGCAAGGATTAGCAAACTACAGGCCCTGTACCCTTTATATAGCCTGCAAGCTGGAATGGTTTTCACATATTTAAAATGGTTAAAAACTACAGGGAAGAGTATGTGACACAGATTATAAATGGCTTACAAAGTGCAAAATATTTACTATTTAGCTTTTTTTTTTTGATGTGAAAATATAAATGCTTTATTTATTTTTTAATGTTTTTTTATTGTATTATGTTAGTCACCATACAGTACATCCCTTGTTTCTGATGTAAAGTTCGATGATTCATTAGTTGCGTATAACACCCAGCGCACCATGCAATACGTGCCCTCCTTACTACCCATCACCAGCCTATCCCATTCCCCCACCCCTCTCCCCTCTGAAGCCCTCAGTTTGTTTCTCATAGTCCATAGTCTCTCATGCTTCATTCCCCCTTCTTATTACCCCCCCTTCTTTATCCCTTTCTTCCCCTACCGATCTTCCTAGTTCTTAATGTTCCATAGATGAGAGAAATCATATAATTGTCTTTCTCTGCTTGACTTATTTCACTTAGCATTGTCTCC